>NC_092819.1:129976586-130159086 GCF_023375885.2 Dermacentor andersoni
TGGCCACGGTCCGAGTATCTTTCCCTCGGTGAACGCTCTTAAGTCCACTCGGTGTAAAGTTTCCCGCAGAGAGAGGCATCGCACATCGGTAGCCGGGGCAGGTACACAATAGGTGCTCGATGGTCTTCTCGCACCCACAGGAATCGCACATCGGGCTCTCGGCCATTCCAAAACGATAGGGGTATGAGTTCGTGAACGCTACTCTCAGCCACAAGCGGTACAGCAAGGCTGCTTCGCCGCGGGAAAGGCTATATGGCAGTTGTAGGGTCCAGTTTATATAATCGGCAATTTAAGGCACTGGAACTCCAGAGATCTTGCGACTTTTTGCATGCATGTAGGCGAAGTTCCCTGGCAGCGTCTGACCTCGCCAAAGGTATTGAACGCGTCTGGGTATCTTCGTGGGCAGACCGGGCAGGCTTGTCAGCTAGGTTGTTGCCGACCATGTCACAATGAGCATTAATCCATTGAAATATAATGGTGCGCCCTCTTTCCAGAGCATGGTGGTGCGCTTCCCTGATGTCAGATATCTGCTCGTAAGTTCTTTGACGTAATGCAGACTTCATGCTAGAGAATTGCTTGAACATTGCTGCTTTGCTTGAAAATTGCTGAATTGCTGCTTGAACAGGGCGTTGTAAAGAAAGAAAATGGGGACCTTGCTACTATTTTGTCTGATATAGGCACTGCAATCCATGAGCCAATCAGTTCATCTGACGTTGAGTGTTGTCACCGTGTTCCAACACGCAACCCGGATAAAACAAACATTGTCGTTCAGTTTAAATCTAGAGCTAAACGTGACGCCACCTTGAAAAAAGCAAAGAAGACAAGAATAACAAACAGAGACCTACGATTGGAATCTACATGCCCCGTTTATGCGAACGAACATTTGTGCCCAGCGCTAAAGAGGCTGCTTGGCATGGCAGTGAAAAGGAAATATGAGCATAAATGGAAATCTGTGTGGACCAGCAACGGGAAAATCTATGCAAGGGAAAGTGATACATCTGATGCTGTGCAAATATCGGAAGAACGTGATCTTGCTAGGATTACGTCTGCTGTTTCTGACGTGACTGGGAACGCTCACTAAAAATGGCCATGGAATATCACGATTTCATCTTACCTCATCGTTTACAATTACAATCTAACTCTAGCATTTCCGTTCTACACTTGAATGCTCGATCTGCAGTCAACAAACAAGAAATTATAAGTAATTTTTTAAATCTGTTTTCTTTCAAGTTCGATATCATTATGCTAACCGAAACATGGTATCATGACAGCAGTGCGCTGCTGTACATTGGTGGCTATGCTGATTGCGTTTTAAATCGAACTGATAGGCGAGGAGGGGGTGTAGCAATCTATGTCTCGTCGGGATGGAACTGTGAAGAAGTATCAGAGTTTTGTAAAACAACAAACGACTATGAAATTTTAACGCTTAAACATTACTCCGATATAATTTCGGTCGTATATCGCCCGCCAAATGGAAATATTTTTGGCTTTCTAAATTTCTTTGATAATTTACTGGAATATGTATCTGCTAACGAATTTCGACTTCTCTGCGGGGGAGACACTAACATAAATTTTCTTGAAAATACTGCTGCTACACTGGATTTTACTAATAGACTTAGCTGTGCGGGATTTGTAAACCTAATTAGCACACCAACTCGTGTTACGTTGTCCTCGTCTACATATCTCGACATTCTTATCACGAATATTGACACTGTCGTAGAGCATACTGGAACAGTAAAGTCGGACGTCAGTGATCATTGTCCTGTGTTTATGACATATTGTTTCAATGTGAGAAAAAGTTGTTCAGAGTCAAATGTGTTTACTATACAAGATATAACTGATAGAAATATGGATCTTTTTAAACGCACAGTTTGCAAATATGACTGGTCTTTCCTATACGAAATAAGTGATGTAAATGTCGCGTATTCCAAGTTTATGTCAGCGTTTATACAAATCTACAGCGCACATTTTCCCTTCAAAAAGATTAAGCAATCGAAAAAAAATAAGAAAACCCTGGATTACACAGGAACTTTTTAAAATGATAAAACACAAAGATAAACTGTACCATAGATTTCTTACAACACGCTCGCCTGAAACGCTGACACTGTTTAAAAAGCAGAGAAACAAACTAAATACGGAACTTAGACGCACTAAGAAAGCCTATCATGAGCATCTGTTTGCAAACGCCACTGGTAAACATCCTGAAACCTTGTGGAACATTATCAATAAGGTTCTTGGCCGCGAAAAGCATGCTACCTCACCAGACAAGATAATCTATAATAACAATGAAATTTCAGGTTTATCACTCGCAAACCATTTCAATAAGTACTTTGCAAGTATAACCGTGCCACAGCAAACTCGGCCTGATACATCATCGTTTCTTTCCGTTTCTAACAGCTTATTTTTCAATCCCACTAGTGAACTTGAGGTATATAGCACTATCATGAACCTTAAATATAGTAAAGCTCTTGACATTGATGATATCCAAATAAAACCTATCAAGTATGTTTTAGAATACATCACTCCCGCTTTAACGCATATTTTTAATCTAGCTTTACAGTCTGGGGTGTTTCCAGAAAAGATGAAAATGAGTAGGGTAACTGTACCTTTTAAAGGAAACAACAGAAACGACGTGTCAAATTACAGACCCATCTCAATCATTGCAGTATTTTCCAAAGGATTAGAAAAGATTATTTTTTCTCGCTTATCAAACTTTTTCGACAGACAAAACATTCTATCTAGTGCTCTGTTCGGCTTTCGTAAAGGTAGGTCAACAGAAACTGCTTTGCTCACACTCAAGGAGCATGTACTAAAAAACATAGAAAGAAATCTCTTCACATTAGCACTATTCATTGATTTTAGTAAGGCATTCGATTGTATAAATCATAAAATTTTGCTATGGAAATTATCACAGAGTGGCATTAGAGGTACTCCTTTAGCATTATTTGAGTCTTACCTTACTAATCGAAAACAATCAGTATGTATAAACACGACAAGTCAAGTTTTGTTCCTTTACTAAATGGCGTGCCACAAGGGAGCGTACTAGGTCCTATGCTTTTTAACCTTTACATCAACGACATTGCTAATATTGATACAACCGTAAAATTTATCGTGTATGCCGATGACACTAATCTTCTCATTTCTGGTCCGAATTCACAAGAATTAATGGAAAAATGTAACTGTCTACTTAAGAAGCTATCTGAATGGTCAGTCGCTAATTGCCTAAAAATAAACCCTACGAAAACTAAAGTAATGTTATTTCGCGCAAAAAATAAAGTTATTACTAGTAATCAAACCTTAGTGTGTGCGGGTAAAGAACTGTAAGTTGTGGGTGAACATAAAATATTAGGCGTCACTTTTTCCTCGCACCTTACTTGGGATAAACATATTGAAAATATCTGCACAAAAATGTCTGCTATCACAGGCGTTCTGTCTCGATGTCGGCGTCTTCTTCCAACCAAAGCAAAACTGAACATTTTTTATGCCTTATTTTTTTCCCATTTAAATTACTGTAGCTTAGTGTGGGCGACTACAGGACAGACAAACATTATGAAAATCCTTTCTTTGCAAAAGAAAATGATTCGGCACATTGACAACCTGGGTTATCTGAAGACAACGCGGCCAGCGTTCTTAAAGCATAAAATTATAAAAATAGAATATTTCTACACGTTTCGCCTTCTAAATTCATTTTATTTCTCAAATACTGCCTTCAAACATTTCCTAGTGTCTACTGCATCTTTGGCACCAAAATTCAATTCTTCCAATACAAGAAATAGTGATATATGGTATGTCCCGTGGTTTCGTAATAGATATAGCCTACAGTCATTACAGCATAATCTACCACATATATTAAATAAATATAAAGGTACATATACCTCTTCATCGAAGGAACTGCGAATGCATTTTGTAAACATGTGATAAGTGATTGTTTATCGTTCTTTCAGAGACAACTGTACGTATTACTAATTTTGTAACCCATACACATGTATTTCTATCTTCTGGTGTATCGAATGCTTTTTTTTTCATTTTAGTCTGTATTATCTACTCTCTATATCAGAGCGACTTGTATTAGTTTTGTTAGTAACCCTTACACACATACTTCCATTTTTCTGATGTATCAATTATGTCTTTTCTCTTAGTCTATATTATTTTCGGTCTTGTTATTGTGCATTTTTAATTAATTTATTCTGAGTGTCTAACAATGTTACAATTTTGATGCAACCACCATGTATGCCTTGTAATGGACCATCGGCCTAGTCAAGCTGTTTTCCAACAGCTTTTAGCCTTTGGTATCCACCAGAACACTTGTAATTCTGGAAATAAAATTGAATTGAATTGAATGCAGTCGCAAGCCAGGCGCGTTATGCGGTGCAGACGTTTTTGCAGGCGTGCCAGATAACTTACTGATAGGTAAGTAGTTCATTCTGTAGCTCTTTTTTTCACGGCCTAAATCACATTTCAGAGTCGTGCGATACCTCGAGTAAATGAACTGCAGATAACAGTGCACTAAGAGCCTGGCACATATATACAAACGAAACCAAAAAAAAAGCAAGCAAGAAACAATGGATCTCAGGTGCCTCTGTCGTTTTATTTATCAGTTGATGTTTCTGTATCAGCAGTCTAATTATTTTTTGCTCCTCGTAGCTACAAAACTAAGCTCAAATAAATTCTGGCATTTCACGTGCCACTACATGATTATATGGCACGCCGTAGTGGGGGGACTCCGGATTGTTGTTGAATATCAGGTGCTCCTTGACGTGCACCTAAATGTAAGGATACGACCTTTTTTACATGGAGCCCCTGTCGAAATATGGCTCCCACGGGCCGGGATCGAACCTCCCAACTACAAGTGTAGCAGCGCCACGTCATAGCCAATGGACTACGCGGCGGGTACTTCACGGCTACGTATAATGTGCTTGGTCTCCTCTACATATGGCTTCACGTCTATTCAATAAATTTAAGCCGGAAATCGACGTTTGGGTACTTCGTTTATGTGCAGTTGTCGTGGACTTTTCCATGCTGTAAGTCAAGAATATATCACCAACCAACCCACATTCTCATCATGCAAAAATTTCATCGCATCAGAGCACCTATTGCGGACCACTGCAAGATGTCCCGCCGATCGAATAACCGGACCACTTAAACTGACCGGCAAAAAGCAACATCCTGTGGCTGATTCAACCAAACACCCCAGCTCCACGACGCTAATTGCCGAGCAGAAATATGGTCGTCGACTTAACCAATGCGTCTACGTTGTTCCTGCCGAAAATGCAACCGCAGTGGACATTGCTGTGCTGGTCAGAGCAACCTCCTCTGCCAGATAAATGCACCAGCAACTCACGTCCACGTTCACGTCCACATGAAAATTGTGAGGTTGGGCAAATGCACAATGCGATCACGCAAAACGCACGCCTACTGGACAGAATCACTCGGCAGATGTCGGCGCACAAGCCGACATCGGAGACTGTTATCACGTCTTTCATTACAAAACTCTCTACCGAGTTTTCATTGAACTTCCATTAATTTTTTTCCAAAGAATGTATTGCGTGTAAATTTTTCTTTTAGACTATCTTCCTGTGGAGTTTTACGACTGTGTTCTCATGGAAACTCTCCTTATGTGCGTAAATTGAACCCCTGTCGAGTGACTCAAGAAGACCTAGTAGGCTAGCCTCCCTCTCAAAAACTAGCAATACTTTATTTATTTACAGAATGCCTGCGTCGCCTCGAAGGCATTATCACAGCAGCGACAGTTACTTGCTCTATTTAAGGGGACCCGGCGATATCCGGTACGTTCAACATTTACTGAAGTAATTTTGCTAATGTTCCGGCAACCTGCCGAAAAAATACCTTGGCAGTGTTTTCTTTTTCTTCTTGAGATTCATATTATGACCCGACCCCGCGTCCGATAACCGCCGGTCACGCTATCACTCTAACATACCAATTACAGAGGAACCATTGCAAAGGACATAGACGCACGACACATTAACAAAGAACCACTGCTTGCGCTACCTACACGCAAGACATTTCAGCCGATTTATATAGCCATGGTGTTTCGACCTACAATGTAGGGCCACGGGGGGCATTTATAATCTACGCTATTAAACGATAAGTCTCTGCAGCATGCTTGTATGGTTACATCAATCTAATAGGCAACTCAACAGCACACAATGCTGTTAATATAAAACATAACACAATGAATGCATTTCAAATAGTGACTAGCGAATCAAATAATTTTTGAATTTTCACATTTCGGAAGCATTCAGTAAATGGTAAACTAAATGTACATCAAGTATGCCTCAATTCCTGCTGTAAAACTATTTTCAACTAAATGTATATCGCGGGTGAGTCAATTGATGTTTTTTTAACCTTAATCAACTAAATTCGGGTGTGAGTCACTTGACACTTACTTAGCTTCAGCCAAATAAATCTCTACCGAGAAAGAGACAGTGTGAGAAAGGCAAAGGAAAGACAGGGGTGTTAACCAGAGATTATCTCCGGTTGGCTACCCTGTACGGGGGGAGGGGCAAGGGGATACGGTAGGTAAGAGAGAGAAGTATAAAAGAAAGCTTGCTCATTACACATAGGCTTTGAATTGATGCTCTATAGACTCAAAATGAAGTTATATACAGGAAATATAAACTTATAGTACATTTTTGTAAGGCTGGTCGTCGACAAATTACGTCATACACGCGCGCGCACTTTAGTTGTACTGCTGGAAAAACTTGGCCGTATGCATGTAACAAACAGTGATTTCTGGACGGCGCAACACTGCTATTCGCTGCTGCGTATGCAAACGAAATATACGTCGTGAACGAAGCGACGTGCTAGGTATACGATGGTACATATCAACCAATGCAACGTGATCGTATGGTCACCGTGAAGGAATGTCACCTTCTTGCTGACGCAGAGGCACTGTGCGTTAAGTGTACAATTATCAAGATTACACACGCAGTCATAAAAAATACTAAAGGGAGTATCCATCTTGTTTTTTTATACAGCACTTACTCGTTGAGTGTTCGTTGGAACTTGGCACGGTATTATGCGACAAGCAGCTTTCCCGTTCAACATTTATTCTCCTTGAATGTAATTATGTAAGGCAGTTTAGCTGTCTCCTTCATTAATCCAGCGGGCACAGAAATTAACGGCCTCTTTAGGGCTTTCTAACGCCCATCATGAGGCCGTGTAAACGTACCCGTAACTTACTCTCCTTTCATTTTAAAGCGAACCTTTCTTTGCGAGCCATATCCCATACTTTGCTGACCGTGGATGCCTCCTGCTGCTGTTGCTGCTGTGGCTGATTGTGCCTTCTCGCCGAATAGCTCACATTAGGCTGGGAGATGGCGACGCCATCCAGGAGCGATGTCTTACACTATTGCGGTCGCAGCAGTGGTAGGTAGACGGCGGAAACCGGCCTACGCATGTGATTCGTTGGTCGCTGGTGGAGAGGGCGAGGGAAAAATGGGAATCTTATCGACAAAAGAAACAACAAGTGCAGGTCCTCGTCCAGGCTAAAATAAAGCAGTCCTCTGATCGCTGGCTGGCTGAAGTTCGCGATGCAACTGGAATTTCTGGAACCATATAAGCTGGCTGGGTAAAGCGAATCACAGAAAGCAGGAACAGATTCACGATGCCGAGGGAAATTGTTTAGAGGGAAATGAAGCTCTGAACTACATTGGTTAAGTTATAGCCGAGTCAATTAGGAAAGACGGTAGGGTAATCGCCCCTAATGAGGGAGCAACACAGGATAGCACAAGAGAAAACAGCTTAGAACTGACCAATCTTAACTGGAAAAAGGCGGAAGCAAATATTCCAAAATGCACGTCCACAGGGATAGACGAAATTCCAATCAAGTTAATTAATGAACTTGGGCCAAGAAGCAAGGAAACGCTGATAAATGCATTGGAGGCAGTCATAACAAATAAGCAAATTCCGCACAGCTGGAAACAGAGTGAAATGAATTTGATTTATAAAGGGAAAGGCGATAAGAAGAACATAAAATCCTTCCGACCAATTACGATAACATCAGTTATATATATATATGCTGGCGACGCAGGCGGTGAAATTAAAAATGCAGTCATGGGTAGAAAGTAATAGAATACTCGGAGAACTTCAGAATGGGTTCGGAAGTGGTAGGCTCTTAGATGATAGCCTGTTCGCGCTTACCGAGTGCATAGAAATAGCTAAGGCGGAGAACAGACCTCTGTATTTAGCTTTCCTGGACATAAGCGTTGCATACAACAACGTGAACAGGGAACTCCTGTGGAACATATTAAAAGATGAAGGTATCGGTCAGGAGGTAATTGATTTTCTACAGGAAATATATCGAGAAAATAATGTTGAAATGACTTGGGAAGGAGTTAAGAGTACGACAACTGTCGAGGTACACAAAGGATTAAGGCAAGGTCGTCCTCTATCACCACTGCTGTTCATGCTTTATAAGATAAGTATGGAAAGAAGGCTACAAGCAAGCAATCTAGGGTATAATCTGTCGTATATTTTAGGCAGAAACGTTGTTGAGCAACGACTACCGGGTTTAATGTATGCGGACGATATTGTACTGTTAGCAGATAGCCAGGAAGATTTGCAAACTCTGGTTAATTACTGTGGAGACGAAAGAGACGGTTTAGGTTTCAGTTTTAGTGCAGCTAAGTCCGGTGGGATGTTTTTCAATGATACAACTGATCAGGAGCATACAATACAAGGCAATAAAATACCCCGTGTGGCCAAATATAAAATATATCGGGGTATGGATAAACAAAGGGCAAACGTACATGGAAAAGCAAAAACAGTCTCTCATAGCAAAAGGGGCGCAGAGATTCCGGGACAATGAAAGATAGGGCATTGTGGCGGTACAACAGGTAGGAAATACTGAGAGGTATTGGGAAAGGAATAATGGTGCCGGGGTTTACATTAGGGAATGCGGTCCTGTGCTTCAGGGCAAATTTCAGTCGAATCTAGAAGTAAATCAGAGAGCTGTTGGAAGATTAGCACTAGGTGCCCACGGTAAAACCACAAACTAAGCAGTACAGGGGGATATGAGCTGGGCATCGTTCGAAACACGGGAAGCTCAGAGTAAAATCCTATACGAAAAACGCCTGAGGAAATCGGACCATAACAGGTGGGCAGTTAAGGTATTTAAATACCTATACAGAAAGAGCGTTGACTCACAATGGCGGAAAAGAACTAGGCAGTTAACCAGTAAGTGTGCCAGACACGAGGACGGAGAAAGACAGAGCATTCAACGACAGTTTAAAAACGCGGAAAGTAAAAATTGGATAAATTCAATGGAAAAGAATCATAATGTGGAACTATATCGATACTGGAAACAGCAGATCACGAAGGAAGCGTTTTACGATAAGTCAGGAGGCAGAGCCCTACTCTTTGAAGCTAGCTCAGGATGTGTTAGAACGCGGAGCTATAGAAAGAAATTTAACGAAGAAGAAGACACATGTACTGTGTGTGGTAAATCTGCAGAAACAATAGAACACCTCATAATAAAATGTGATGGTATTCATCCCTATGTCGGTGCGGGCACAGTCACGCTTCCCGAGGTCCTAAGATTCATAGATAACAATAGTCATCTAAATAAATATGCGGTGGAAATTATCAAGAGGCGATTGGAGGATTAGTGGCTCAAAAGCAGAGAGGTGACATAAGGTTAAATGTGTAGGAAGACGTATTTAAAGAAAATGGCGAATTTGAATAACTTACAACATAGTTAAACAAAAAGAAAAAGCTGAGCAGGGTGGCAACTGCCATCACCCGTTTCAAAGGGGACACTCCTACCTTCCATCCATGGGGCTCTTGTACTGCCCACGAGGCGCTCCAAAAATGGTGCTAATGGTGCTAATAATTTTATTTTTGTAATTACCGCCTTATGTGAGCAACAGGAAAAGTTTGAAGTACGAATTACTTGTAGCCTCGCGGAGGAACAGTGGCTGGCGGTTATGAGGGTGTGGGCGGGGCTTCATTGCAGACTTCAGTTGTATGCGACTATAGTAGCGTTTTTTGAATTAGCTCTGGAAGAATTATACAGAAATATACATTTGCGGAACACTCACAGTTCTTTTGGATCCCTCGGTTACTGCTCTAACAAGTGCCACAACCAACTCGTATTGTTATTTGGGAAGTTACGTAACGATGCGTGGCCGCCAGTCGCGTACAACCCCGTAGAGCGCAGGAAGCTGCGATTCTAGACGTAATGTGCCCACCGCGAAAGGTTTGAAAAACACCTACATAAGCACAGCAGAGAAGTGGCTACGTCAGGCGGCTCGAATGATAACTGTAAAGCGTCATTCAGAACACACGGAATTGTCCTCCATTTCCGGCGGCGTTTTCTCTGTTTCCTTTTTAAATAAACAGGTGTTGATCCAAAAATAATTTCATAAACAATGGCTAAATTTGTTAATTTTCGCTTTTCCTGCCTGTTTGGCGGTTGTCTCGGCCCTCTCCCTTAGTAGATCGCTTAATTTCTCAGCTCCTTGAGACACTTGTTTCCATTTGCCAATTGCACAGCACGAAAAGTGCTGTACAATTAGGGAAACACCAGATGAATTAACGGGCGACAGTCATATTGCCTATGAGTTTAAGGGTTATTGCAGGGTTTGATGATGGATGCTGTCTCGTATTATTTTATTTTCCACCTTATCTAACCCATATCACAAGTATATGGTTCCGAGGATCTGTCAGCGCCGCGGCGAGCCGTCACTCGAGCAAATAATGAAACAAAAAGAAAAGTTAAACGCAATTGTCATTTTCTCTGGCCGCAACTCGTTCCACGCTCATACAGACCAGCTGACCACGAACTGAATCCCTTTCCTGGTCCCTGGATCAGACTAGACGAAGAAGGTTGAACTAACGAAGAAACAACGATGCGCGTGACCGTTGAATAGATGGTGACAACTGAATGCATCTCGAGTTAATCGCCGGGCACCGAATTGATGAGGAAACTGGCCTTCACATCCCAGGAGACGCCGATAACTACCGCCATCCAAAAGCACTGAAAAAGGCAACACAATGTTGATCACCGAATAGCTGTCAAGTCTCAACATTGATTTGGCGGCGCTTTAGGAATGTGTGTGAGAAGTGGTGGCGTGGGTGGAGAGGGGGGTATGCGTCATAATATCGGGTGGGGGGGGGGGGGGCTCCGGGCCCCCCCCGGGCCCCCCCTTGGGTACGTGCCTGCAATGCATATGAGCTCGCAGTAACGTACGTGCGAATCGCGTTGCAGCGCGCGCTCGTGCGCCGCTCGCTTGATGTAGCTTTTAATGACAGTGCTCGAACATCGATGTGCTGCAATCAATACGACCTTGCTGCGCTGCCTCAACGTGCTGGCTTGAGGTCAAGGATGAGCACATTTAACTCGCTAACCTGTGCTGCTCGTAGTGTGTTATACCTGTGTCACACGGGCACATTTAGAAGGCCTTCCAGTCAACGGCCTTTGAAACGCCACAACTCTATCGACTCAAAGGAGTTGTCGCGCTGCTACACGGCACTTTTGAAAGGCCGTTGAGTGGTTCAGGCGTTCCTCGCAAAATTGTGTGGCGCTGCGGATCTTTATTTTCGTTTTCATGTCACGAAAGGTTAAACAACATTAAAACCATTTAAAACACTATAATTTCTTTTATGTTTCTTTATACATTAAAAAAATTTGTTTATATTTACATTGCCATACATACATGTTTAGTTTTTAAGTTGTTGAGTAGCGAAACTGCGGCAACGTTTGCGCCGCTCGATGCGGCTGCCGTTTTGGTGTGCGGACATGTCAAGTGGCAAAAACACTTTATTGAATAATGAATAACACTCATATATAGTATTTTTAGAGCATCTGGTTTGATTTGTTCTTTCTAACCGTGAATTCGAGCACACTGTGAACGAGAGGGCATGTTCGCGCTGTTTCCGCTTCCGTTGCTCAAAGGCCATCGAGATTTCGATAGAGTTGTACGGTGCTCCGTTAACTCGATAGACTATTGACTCGGCGGCCTTCGAAACCGCCCGTGTAGCAGCTCGAACTTGACCTTTGAGTCAACTGACTATCGGTTGGAAGGCCTTCCAAACGCCCGTGTGACACAGGTATTAGTGAATTGTCACCGAATCAGCGCGACCATTTGTGCTCATTTGCACACACCTGGTCACTTCACCACTTCGCACCGGTCGAATTGTTAATTGTCGCTGTAGCCGGGTCTCGAATCGTGAATCACTATAGCCATGCCTGCTGCTATGTCGGTCTGCCATCGGGACTGTAGGTGCAAAAGACCAAATTTTAGAACACAGATAATCAAGCAAGCTTCAAGACAGGCGAAGGAGTCAGCATGGAGTGAAGTTTCGCTTACCCAGCGCGACGATCTGCAGCTATCCATCGCGCCCGATGCTCCGCTTCGCGAGGCCCTGAAGGAAAACGGTAGAATCTGATGTTGGGATTCAGGCCTTCTTGTTCATGGCTGCCCACGACGCAGAAGTAACGACGGTGACGCTTTCTCGAGGCTCAGCTAGGTATCTCCGGATCCGCGTTGCCCATTCCTTCTGCTTCCAGGATTACGTCTCACAGAGAGTCCGTTTTCGTTAAACTATAGGCTGCGGCTAGCTCGCAGCAGGGTCGGCGTGGTCTGTGAGAGGTGACGAGCCTTTTCGCACTCGCAACAGGGCTGAAAAAACTGCGAATCGACGCAAAACTTGGGCTAGAAACGTGCTTCGCCATAGCCAGGGCTCAATGCGACCCAAGCTGGTACTACCCAGATAACGTTTCGCGCGCCGCCACCAGGCGCCGCTACTATACCTCAAACTCCAGCGCAAGACTCCCATCCATCCAGGAGGCCGCGACGCGGAGCGCCACGATGTGACGGGATAGAGGGCACCGGAGGAGATGGCCTCACGTAGTGCATGCGTTGCGCCGTCTGGCAACCGCGTGGAAGGTCGCATCTGCGCTTACGAGAGGAGGTCGGATACGCCAAACAAATGGCGCAGAAAACCAGCTTGCCTGGTTCCACCCCTATAAGGTTGTTTGCGTTCAAAGGTGCATTTCACTGCAGACGTCGTTCGGAGCATCCTTGAACCAGATGAAAAGGTGGGCGTGAAGACTGTCTCGTAAGCTTCGCTGTAATTGATTCCAACAGGACACGTTGGATCTGCTGCAATTTTTCTTCAATTTTTTTATAACCCTTCCTCGCGGCAGATGAACGTTTATCGTTATTTGTCCCTTGCCTCATGTCATTGCTACATCATTAGTAAGCTTGTACGGTACCGATTCCCTCCACTGTTCACAACCAATGTTTCTAGCTCACCTTACCATGTGAAACGATCTGGTGCATAATATTTGCAACTACAGATATCTTGTTAATTTCTCGTCGCGACGAAAATTTGTCCAGATTTCGTAATTTCACTTACACATCACATAGAATCCCCTCCAGATAACTGCAATATGTATCCCCGATATGATGTTTTGTAGCCTCGCTGTGAGGGCCCACATGCTTGCTCAGAGCACAAACGTTTCGCGAAGGCTATTCTTTGCACGCTTACAAATTAACATCTTTATTGGGTCAGCTGTAAAGTCTCCATCATGTTTAAACTCCGGGGTTTTACGCGCCAAATCCTCTTTCATGTTTCTCAACAGAGAATACGAGACAAGCACGTGCGGAAGCATAAACGGCTCTCACATATCGCGAGAAGTTTTCCAAAAGTTTTATTGGCGATGTGAAGATGGCAGCAGTAGCACGTAGTGCACAAACACATCGCCAAGCTTGAGCGTAAATCACCAGTTGCCATCGTTGTTGTAGCAGAATATAAACACGATTAAACTGAAATTGTGGGTTGTTACGTGCCAAAACCACGATGTGATTATGAGGCACGCTGTAGTGGAGGCCTCCGAAATAATTTGGACCACCAAGATTTTCTTAACGGGCACCTAAATCTAAGTACACGGGTGTTTTCGCATTTCGCCCGCATCGAAATGCGGCCACCGCGGCCGGCATTCGATCCCGCGACCTCGTGCTTCGCAGCCCAACAACCACGGAGAGTGAAATACGATTAAACTGACGCAAAGTAGCTTGACAAAGCGGTGAGCACTTGCACTAACGTAAATAGGTAACTTGTAATCGGTATTCATTTTCACCGTCATTCTTCAATCGCGTGCGCTCCGGCTGTCAACAATCCGAACTCAGTGTTTCTTGGAATTCTGTAATCGTACCTTATTCGTGTTTCTTCTACATTGTTACATGACTTGGTTTCACACATAAATATACGTTTACCGTCTGTCTCATCGCTTTATATCCTGTCTTCGTACCCCCCTTACGTTTTTTTTTTTTTATCGGAATAATTTAGGTCAACTTGTTTCACTTTCAGTTTTGCTAAAGAAAGTGTATTCAACAACCCGGTACGGCGACTCGAGGGGGTGGTCGTCTGCTAATAGAGGATTCAATAGCCTGCGTCTTTACGTGGCCAAAACCATGCCGAAGAGGAAGGGAGAGGCGACTCCGGAATAATTTAGCCGCCTCGGGTTCTTCGATGCGAACCCAATGCACAGTAAACGAGCGCTCAGGCATTCCGCTCCCCTTTTAATGGCGCCATCGCAGCCATGATTGAGCCCACGGCCTCGTGCTGGGCAGTACAGCGCCATAGCCGCACAGCTATTTTGGCTGGTTTAAGCCCAGGGTTTAAATCTGCCAGTGCCTTTTCTTCTATCCTCAAGAATTCACTGCGCAGCAGCGTCTAAGCAGGCAATAGCACCCCTACAGCAGGAGTAAACGTTACAGGCCGAGACTTACAGACTTTCGTCGCTTACAGGCGGTGCACAGGGACAGCAAGGAACATGGTCGAGTCTGTTCTATCGCATTCCTTCCGGGTGCCTGTCTTCCGCATTCTTTGTCGGCCCTGGAAATATTTTTCCAAGGCGTTCTTTCCGTTCTCTTCCACGCGTAGCAAAGCCGACATTGAGTTTCCGCGCTTGTGCGTTTTCCAGCAAGCAATGCGTCCGCTTCTTTCGCGCTTTCCAGCAGTATTATATTGCTCGACAGTGCATGTCAATGTCCGACATCGTGCTTTCGGAAGCGCATAGCGTTCCTTAGTGACCAACTTCAGTTTCCTAGTTTTCTTATTGCTAACATTTTTTTTTTCCTTTCTTTTTTTGTGTGTGTGAGGTTCCAGAGCTGAAAGTTCAGTGAGATTTACCGTTTTTTTTTCTTAGCACTGTGCTCCAGAAGACAGGCTTTTTTTTTACTTTTTGAATAACAGTTCGCAGTGTATTCTTTATCAATTCTTTCTGTTAGCATGACCTTTTTCGTGAACAGTGACTTCTTCCACTGTGTATAATGTTCTACCTCTTGGAGCCTTGCTCCTTTCACCAAGTATTAAATTTATTATTCGCGTTTCTCTCTTTCTTTTTTTCTAGACACTGATATTGCATATCTTACAGACATGGTAGACAGCCAGATAACCTCGTCAATATATAGACTGGTTCCTGCCGGACAAGCGCGCCGTATCGCCAATAAACTTAAGTGTTAATGGGCAAAACAAGGAATGGCAAATGCTTTGACACGCGTGCTACAATTCCTTGCTTCAATTTGCTTGCTCCAGTACGAATAATGAAGTGTTTGATGTGTAAGACGACTAATATGATGTGTAATACGACATGTAATAATATGAAATGTTTGATGTGTAATACGAATAATCTTATCTCACAAATAGACCTATACTCTCAGTGGCGTAGTTCCAGGCATCGAAGAATGAATGACAGCTCATATAGTTTGAGGAAATTTGCAGTAGGACGGAAACGGAGCACAATAACAGGCAAATGCTTAAAAGTGAGCTGTGGTTAGAAAAAGCAATCAACTGAACATAACAGAAGTGAGTTGTTTCTTTTGTGGTGTGTGTGTGCGGTTGTGGGTGTTTATGCTGTCAAGTTTCCACACCGGAAAATTACACCCTGGAGGGTGGATTGGATGCCTAAACACCGTTTTACACTTTTCCTTTCCTTGAATATCTTTTAAATGGGTGTGTTTGTCAGCGGAAAACCATTAATGCAGCCTTTCATTATTTTCAGCGTGGTAAAAGGGCATTCATGCGTAATGTACACCTTGTGCAATTTAAAGGTATTTGGGCACTATAACACATCGTGGCCGATCCCACGCTGTGGCTTCGTACTATGTGTAGAAGGCGACTTCATCATCGCGATCACCTCATGCGAGTAAAACGCCATAAGTGTCGGTTTCCCAGCGGTTCGCGCCAAGTCATTGCTCGAGCACGTTATATGGTCACAATATAGGCTATGACTAACGTCAGCCTGCTACTTCATCTACAGTCGTGAGCAAAAGTGGAGAGACAACGGCTCCGGGTGCGGCAGCAGCTGCGGGGCCGCTACGCGGCGCTGCTATCTCGCGCCGCGCGCTGGCTTCGAGAGTGCCCAGAATGACGACAAACTTCACCCTCGCTCTCGCGTGGAACCTTATCATGCTTGATAAATTTCTGGTGCACCGTTCGGCTACTCTGCTGCTGACGGTTACGGCGAAGGGGATCGCGTATCGCAAAACGCCTAAAGTGGCTGAAAGGAAAGTAGGGCGAACTGCTTCTCTCCTCCTCTTTCTTTGGCGCGCCTTGATGGTTACGCGTCGATGCCGTGCCTGTATCGGCATGCCGTTGAAAGGCATAAGCGGCTTCCACTCAACTCCCGAATCATTAGGTGGAGAGGAATACACCGACGCGTAATATGCGCGGCACTGTGGATCCTCGCTTCAACACCCACTTCAAATAAGTAGTACAATGTTTCGCACTCACAGGCTCTTTATTGCCGTGAGAAATAAGCAATCTGAACGCAACATTCAACTAATACTTAGTGAAGTCGCCATTAACGGCAATTACACCAATACAGGATGTGCGGCTGCGTTTTTCATTCTTCTTTACCAACGACTCTGAAAATACTTTGGCGTTGCTTCAACGAACGTCCGAAAGACCAGCTTAGTAATAGAATAAAGGTTATCGCTGTAAAAATAAAACGTAGTGTGAATGTCCGCAAAACAAATTTTCAGAGAAAGGCTGCAATTACAAGAGATCACCGTTCCAAATGACTGCATTAGTTCACTTAAACACCCTTTTCTATAGGCATAAAGGGCTCCGTTATACGCACGAGAACACATACTAAGGGTGCAACTTTCCTTAGCGCATGTGCATCAAGAAGGTCCTCAACAAGTATTTTTAAGCTAAAGCAGTAATTGGCAACCATGTACGTAGTAACAATATGAAATCGATTGAAATTTAAATTATATAGTAAATATTATTTATAATATTAAAGTAAATTTTATTTCATACTGTGGCGTAGTTTCTGTTACTAAATTTAAAAACTAAATCATCATGTGGTCCCGACAACCTTCCTAACGTGTTTCTGGCCCTGCTTGGACCTGTACAAGGTTTGCAGTATTGAATAAACAAAGAAAGAAATGTACGTTGAGGAAATCTGCCCTTTGACCAATTCATGCTGAAAGTTGAAAGCATAGAATGACTAAACAAGAAAATGACAGGAAACAATAGAATAAAACACTCTAAAAAAACAAGGCTCTGAAATTATAACCGATTTTTTTCCTTATGAAGTGTCCACACAACGCTGATTCATACGTTCAAGCATGCCCCAAGCCTTATATCTACAAAGAATGCTCATTCATTCTTAATCTCTTATGCTACAAGAACATAGCTTGGGAGAAAAAGCAAAATGAGGAGGCATAATTTGGAACACCACTGTATATACACACGTGCTGCTAATAACTTATAACTAGTTAGAGCAGCGGTAACATGAAAAGATCTCGAGAATACCATCACTCACCCAAAGCTGGCTACTTCATACCTGCAATTCTGCAATGAATAGCTCATTCGCATATAAATAAACACCACTGAGTGCATGACTCCTCATGTCAAAGTATTGTCACGTAATAGTGACGGTGAAAAAACACAGCCGCGAGACTGTGAATAACTTTTTACTGGGCGAAGCTGTTCCCATAAAAGAAAGTTACGCACAAAGCACAACGTTAGCGGCCAATACAATCGGCGACCGTCGAAATCTGTTCCGCGGGCCAAGTGCCCCGGCTTTTATACTTGAGTCATCGAAGGTTCCAGAGTAATCACTGGTGCCCACGTGCCTTCCGAAAAGTACCACACAATTCGCGTCGCGCATACACGCAATCAGATTACACAAGGTCCGGTGACAACAGACATAAGATAGAACTATCGACAACATTCGAGAAACTTCCGATACATGCAGGCTCGTCCGGCGCTGAGCGATAACACTTGTTGGACGGTGAAACGCGGTCACCTGATAAAGATTTGCACGGCTCATGTGCATCGCATCCGGTTAGGGAGCTTACGTAGATTATTTTCATTCTTGAAATGAAGATGCTGCTTCGGGAAACCACAAGACTAACATTATATTTTACAGAAACCTGCTCGAGGCCGATATTGCTACCGCCTTCGAAAATGCCTGAATGGTAGCGAGGGAATCAGAAAAAACGACCACCCTTCCACTATGGTGAACAGGGGTGCAAGCGAAGCTCAGAATGCGCGGCTCTTCGTTATCGTAACGCCTCGGCTAGCCGCTCCCTCAAGGCGAGGTCGGCACGTCGAAGACGAGCCCTTTCTCAAGCGACTTCCCGGCGGCGTTCATGAAACGCCGCCTCTTCTTATGCTGAACGCGCGGCGCGCGGCCCGCTCCCGCTGACGTTCCTTCAACGCAGCCTACTCTTCGGCAGAACGAACCAAACGCGGCCTCCCCATCTGACTGCCGGGCCTGAACTGGCGGGAAACGGCGGGCGCGAGGCGAGCGAACGCGCGATCACATCCTTTCCCTCCGCCGGAGGGAGTGGACGCCTACGAATGGCTCGCACTTTGCGCTGCGTCTACTACTTCACGCATATAAAATCCCGCTTTAAAGGGCGCGTATGATGAACCGACAGACGCTCATACTGTGCGATACCTGCTGCCAACCTCTGATAATAACGCACATTTCGATAGGTTTTACAGCGAAGCTGTGTACATATATCACCCGGCGATACTTTCTTGGCGGTCCACAGAAAACTCAGCTTTCTATAAATCGACGATTTAGCGCAAGAAACATATGTAGCACACGCGCACACGGTCGGCATGATTTTATGTCAATGTGTCCACTCTGCGTGTTACCAATTGTAGTCATCGCTCTGAAATATCTGTTTACCTCTACCAACCGGCGATTCCTTGCCCCTGGTGCGGCGACACACGCCCTACACTCTTTCACATCTCGTGGAGGTGCGGGGGCAAACCTCAACACTTAAAGACGCCTAGCACGTCATTTGAGCGGTGGGAGGTACAGCTGACCGGCGATACCCTGGCGGGACAAGAAGCTTTCGTCCAGCAAGTACGTCGAGCAGCCATGGCCAGTGGAGTCCTGGAATGAGGACACCACCCACTCGACCTCAAAAGCAACCACCTCAATGGTCCGAATAAATGTCTCTCTCTCTCACTCTCTCTCTCTCGTTGCGGTCCACAGGAAATTAGGCTTTCTAGAAATTCACGATTTAGCGCAAAAAAAAAAAAAACACACGTAGCCTCAATGTATATCACAGCGATCATAAAGCCGTCGTGAATGTCGTTGTGCAATAAATGGTTATAACACTGCATTTTACGGCGTACTCATTTAATTCGCTAGACTAGAATAGGTTAAGTGGAGGGTAACAGCTTCGCTGGCAATCCAACTTCACAGAATGGATTGGGCCTTCGAATGTTTTCTCATGGGAGTGCGCAGTTTCGGGAAAACACGAATCATGGATAGAAACGCCGAAACGGTTGTACCTACAATGGTACAGTCTTCGTCAAAAAACTTGAACCCACTTTGAGCGGCCGGGGAGCGGCAGCGCTCCGCTATCGCGTCGCTGCTCGCTTGCGCCGAGGATAAAGAAGGCGAGGGCAGCAAGTATCTTACTCTCAAGCATCCTTTGATAACATCGCTCGTGAAAACTAGTGCGTCGTTCGATCTGCCAGCTGAGAGGTCGTCCTGCGGCCGCTGTGGTACAGCGCTTCGTGAGTAAATGCGCTCGCCTGGGCAGAACTGCCCGGCTTCCATGCAGCATTATACTGTAAAAATGATCCTTATCATCGAGATTACCTATTGCAATTTTATCCTACACATTCAGAGGCGAGAGCCTTCGCATTATGCTTTTAGACAAACATTTTGAATGTGTTTCGGAGTGCGATGAAAATAAAAGATAAAATATAAAGTGACATCTCTCAGTGCTGCCTAACGTTGTTCCAGGTTTTATTGTAATATGCGGGCAATGCAACCATCGTTCGTTTAGAAAAGACCAGAAGCAGTAATTTCGACAAAAAGCGCTCCTTTCGAAAAGGGCCTGTAACCACCATTACAATACTTCAAATATGTTGACCGCACTTCTCCACTAAGGAACGACCACACCAGTGCGTTTGGCATTGACGTTCTTTAATTAAACCAACAGTGAAATTATGGAAACATTTTGGGGACTAGAAGAAATTTGCCCTGCCTGAGTAGCCCATTGAGTTAGACCCATTCCCTCGACATTTTGGAAAATGCGCACTACCTAGCCTTTTTTCATATCTTCGTGCACAATGCCTCATTGTCGTTAGGGCCCACTTTCATGCACACATGAAGCCAGTGTAAGTTCATCTAGTTTGCATTGGGCATCACGCGTTTGAATCGCGTAAAGTAGACCAGGGCCACGAAATTATAGGATTCTCGCATAGTGAAGGCATCACACCGGTGGTGCTGTCGCTGTCGCGGGTTCACTGGAAGAAGTATTGTGGATATAGTTTACTGAGGTATTGTTCGTCTCTACGAGAAAGGGCTTCACAGGCAGTTAAAAAAATGGGTTATACGTAGCGTTCTTTCCACCAGACACCTTGCATAGTTAACAGCCAAACACATGTGCAAGCTGTAATTGTTCAGGGCAACCACAGACCACACCACAATCAATGCCTTGAAGGCATGCTCCCCCTATTATTTCGTCGAGGGATGCAGGTGCCACCCTGAAGCTTATGCTTTCTTGATTAATTTGCTACTTGTGACTTTCATGATCACAAATACGAGATGCCATTGTGGCACACTATTTAATATATAGTTCAGCTGCTGAAAACAGATCTTAGATACGATACTCGCAAAGTGCCCGTGTTCGAGCATACCCAGGGCTATTCATAGCATTGTTCCTTTAATTTGGTCCCGAAAAATATTACCTGATGATTACGATACTCGGAATTGCTAAATTTGAGCGCATCGCGTTTGTCAGCGGTCGCCAGAGACCGCCACCCGCTCATCCAGCATACGCGGCAAACGGCATGCTAGCCGGTCGGGTGGCTTCCGCTTCGCCATCGTCGCGTTCGCCGCGCTAGTTTTTCACGAGCACTTTTATCAAACGGCGCTTGAGAGTAAGATACATGTTTCCCTCGCCCTCTTTATCCTCGGCGCAAGCGAGCAGCGGCGGGATCGCCACAATAGCGGAGCGCAGCTGCTCCCCGGCCGTTCGCAGCGGGTTCAAGTTTTTTTTACCAAGACTGTACATTTCATCCAGATGGCACTACACCTAAAACATATTTATGATGGACTCGATATACAACTGGACTGGTACCCCATTTAGATGAGGTGTCTATCCTTACCACCCTTCTAAAGCGGAACCAACCTTTCCACTCACAGTATGAACGCTGCCTTTGCTGTGTGACTTTCATTGTGCCCTCCATTCTCTGACTATGCACAAATGGTGAATGTGGAGTTGAATGCTACTGTAATAAATACCATGAAAGAAAAAAGAACCGGCAGTGTCTGAATCGGTTAGCGTGGTGATGTCGCAAATCGGACGTCGATGGTTCGCATCCGCACCCCTTCAAGCGCTTTCTATTTCCGCGCGACTTGAGATTTTTTTCGTACGGCAACACTAGCGCCGACACGAGTGAGGCAATAAAAGCTTCGCTTGAAAAACAAATGATTTTATTGGTAACATGTTCAAGCATATTTCTCTACCAGTGCGAGCTCCTTACTCTTGGCTTAAATTACAACGGGAGATGAAAAAACAACCACAACGTTTCAGATTGATTTCCACGTTTACTTGACATCACCTGCTTCCAATATGTTTGATTATCGGCCGGATTCAGAGCGCGAAGGCAAGAAAGACACCGAGCACGCTCTTCGGCAGAGACGAATTAGTCTTCGAGTGCGTTTGTGGCGGGATTTGTGTCGTGAACTGTTTCAGTGTACTTAATTCACCTGACTGTCGTAGTTTTTCGTTGATATTTCTTTGATAAGTGCCGTCTTCTTATGTTATCTTTAGTAAAAACTTTTTCTATGAGGAAAGGAGTAACCTGTGCCGCCTAAAAGCACCCTCCTAAATACCACATACAAAAAGGGCAACATTCATGTATGACAGCTGCTGGTATTCGGGCGCGCATCCTAGCACCGCAGTCCTTCAGCACATCCGGCGTTTATTGCTATAGACGTTATAGTGCTTCGACCCACTCTCGCAGTAGGCGCCACCCTGTTCCGCTATCGACCATGCTATCAACCATGCGGCTCGCGCGCCGAATGTTCGACGGTCTCCAAGGACGCAGTGTGCATTGCGTACCAAAACGACGAAAAGTGGACCCACAGACAACGATGCGCACAATCGGCTCGCTGGCTGAGCCAGGACAGCGTTGTGCCTTCAGCAGTTCCACGCCTGGTGATTCTCTCGGTCTAGGTGGCTTGGGAACCCCTGATCTAGGGCAGAGGAGACGCTGTGTAAAGAAAAGGCCCATAGAGCATAGTGCATAGTAAGTACGTTAAAAATATTGCGCTGTTCTGCCAAAAGACAACGAGAATATTTACTAATAATCATCAATCAACCAATCAAACCATTTTATTACCGTGCCCTGGAGCAACCTGCTAGTGTTGATAATGGTGGCGCAGGTAAGATTTAGTATACACATACACATGCGGTCAAACATTCAGCTCATAGTATTTGGCTGGATACAAGAAATATGTTCATTCAGTCAAAGCAACTGCGGCTTACAGGGCAGGAATAGGCCAACACTGTAGAAAGTTTTTTTGTAGGAATACAGCCTTCGAAGAAACGTCGTGAGGCCAAGCATAGCAACTGTTACATAGAGTAACACGAATATATACAGGGTGACCATTCTTAAGTTTTATGAAATTTGTAAAAATTGCCTGTGGCAGATAGCGCAATTCTTGTCGTTGAACTAGATTATCCGAAGAGGCGGGCATTACTAGCACGAGAAATCAAAACACATATACAAATAATTAACAGAAAATGACTTATTAACTTGCTGATTAATTTACTTAACGGCACATATTGCCATTTACGAATTGTAGCCGGTGAGTTTGCAAGACGTATACACTTGAAATGAATTTTCAGGATGACACCAGCTTCGAGATATCATTTACCAAAGTGTGGAAGCAAATACACGGACGTTGCAGTTACTTTCGTGCTTCAATGCAAAAAAGAGCGTTTTCTTGTAAAATTAAGTGGAGCAACAGTGCATGTGTAGGGCAAGTTTGATCGCGCATATCTCCAAACTGGCGTCATCCTCGAAATACATATCAAGTGGATACGCTTTGCCAAATTGACGGCTACAATTAGTAAATTGCAATATGTGCCGTAAAGTAATTAAAACAAAGCATAATTGGCAAATTTTTCTTAATTAGTTGAACATGTGCTTCGATTTCTCGTGCCAGTAAGGTCCGCTTCTCTGAATAAGCCAGCTTATGGGCTAGAATTATGTTACCTGCGGCAGGCTATTTTTATTAAGTCTATAAAACAAAAAAATGATCTCCCTGTATATACATTTATAAACAGGAATAAAAAAGTACAACTTTTATGAGGTGGTGGTTTACGATACATTACATACACAGAAATCACTGAATAAAATTTCAAGTCTCGACAAGAAGCATATGATAACTGTTAATAATAATAATAATAATAATAATATTATTATTATTATTATTATTATTATTATTATTATTATTATTATTATTATTATTATTATTATTATTATTATTATTATTATTTATGCGCCCCAAAGAAATACGTAGTAGGCGGGCCTGTCGAAGCCTAAATGGCTTGTGTGACTAGGCCCGGCAGCGCCGGCAACAGCGATGAGGTCAGTGTATGTACATACATGCGTAACCTTAGTGCCGACAGAACATTGTGCAAACAAAAGGAAAATTACATGCATGTTATTACAATGTAGCGTGAACATTTTTTCACGCTTACATAGATCAAAAACAAACAAATTAAATACACGTCATTCCAACGTAGTGAACATTTTTTTTCATGCTTATATAGAACAAAAAACAAAAATTAAAGACACGTTATGGCAACGTAGTTAAAATTTTTTTTATGCTCATATAGATATACAGGTTAAGACAACCAAATTACTTCAAAAAACACATACCCATACATAAAATCTCAAGTGGAAGATGACATTTTCTTTAAAACCTTTTTTTGACTGAACCGAGAAAAATTCGTCAGGTAGATAACTAAAGATTTTTGGCAAATAAACACATCTTCGTGCCTCAGCAAACCTAGTTGATGAACAAGGAACATTGAAACGAATGTTGTCCATCAAAAATCGAGGGGCTACATATTTCTCTCTGAATTAGTCGTTCCAAAATTGACGAAGTACAACAGTTTGCTTAAATAACGACTGAAATGAAAGGAAACCTAACGCTAAAAATGAATTGACACCTGACACCTGGTCACAGCCATAAGCAACACTTTTCAATATATTTTTTAATAAAGTGTAAATTCTGGTCAGCCCCCTCTGCAGCGGCAAGACTCAACACACCTACAGGTAATAATAATGATAATAATAATAATAATAATAATAATAATAATAATAATAATATTATTATTATTATTATTATTATTATTATTATTAATAATAAAAACTATGTTCTAAAGCCACACTTTGACGTTGACTGTGGCAGTAATATGCAGGTCTCGAGGTACCGACCACCAATGATGTGCACTCTTTCGCTTGCACGAGTGTTTTTCTGTATATTGTTTCATTGGAATCCACTCGAAGCGGACTTCCATGGCGTCGCACACTGCAGCCGAGCGCCGAAACCCCAGTGCCTACGCATGAAGTTAGAAAATATATACGTTTAGCTGAGTAATGACACCGGCTTCGTTGAAAGCTTGGGGCGTTAAATATTGCGTTATCATGCCGCATATATTTACCAGTCGTCACGTTTGTGGCCCTTATATACGAGGCACTAGCAATCCACTCAATAGCCTGGAAGCTCAGCCTGCACGAGACTAAGGAAGAGAAGAGAACACAGCGCAGAATGCATATCTGCCGCCTGAACCACCAATCAATATCTATGGGCTCAACGTCGCCCTGATCATTTCTTCACTGCAGCCTCCTCTGCAGCGGGAAGACCCAACACACCTACAGTAAACAAGCTAGCGCTGAAAACCGACGACTAGATTCGTGTATACACACAATCAAGCGAGAGGAAACGCTCTTAGAGGTCCTACCGTTGAAAGACCTGCAATGATTCCACGTTGCTGTGCTTTGTGTCTTCTGCGCGCTTAAAACTGAGGATTCTTTGCATCAACATCTCAATAACGTAAAATTCGAGACGGGGGTGGGTAAATTCACATTCCAGGCGCACTTGCTTGAGAGGATAACAGGGACACACACTGGGCTGTTCGTGTAAAGAGCCCACCATTGCACTTGCTAGCGCTCAAAATCCATAATCTAAGTATTACACCAGTTAGATGCATTATCCAAACTGCTATCTTGAGACAGTCGCGTTCCAGCGTAGAGCCGATTCTAAAATAAACTGAAGCACCGCGGCACCAAGTTGTGATCTTTTATTAAAAGGCATGCACATGGAAAATTTAGGGATTATTATAGACGCACATCAGGAGCCAGACAAATCGCACTTGCCTGTCTATAAATCGGAATATCACCTCCTTGGGCATCTTTGTGGTTTGGTTTCCCATATATAATAAGAGACCTGTTTTTCATAGGAGACCACGAACGTTGCGTAGCCGCTACAGCACAAACACTGTCATGGAAACATCGCATATTCCAGAAGATGCACAATAGCTGCAAGTGTAAAAATCTCAAACGTTGCTTATTCATTGATGCACGGAATGCGCTTCAGAAACACTCGTTCTTTTCACGCCTCTTAACACAAGCGCGAGCAGGCTCTTCGTACACGTGAGCATTCTGGCCTTGACAGCTTAAGCTCCCGGGAGTTTGACGCTAGGAGGCGAAGACTGGGCGTTTACGCATGAGTCAACACGCAGGGCTCGTGCTTTACTCAATCCTCTTCAGAAAGTTTTGAAAATCCCAAGCACCTTCGAAAAAAACGCTGAGATCTCGCATGCCGGAAGCGGTGGTTTTGACAAGACAAGGAGGGAGATGACGAGGCCGCGCGCGGACCGCCTTGTAATCTTGAAGGGACGTGTATTTATGCGCAAGCAAACGCAAATGACGGATACGGTGTATACGTTCATGTGTCTACGTTCGAACGTTTAATGTACAGAAAAAAAAGGGAATTGTTTATACATATACCTAAGCTGCAAAATCAAGGCGTCCTTTCTCGTAGGTATGTTGACAATGCTTTTGCAGGGCGTCAAAGCCGCACCAAAGCATAGCCTTGCGCAAACCCCTGTCGCCTCTTTACGCTGTTGACACACACAGATACGGTGCGTACATTGTTGATTTACAACTTTTTTTTTTCATTCTGCAAGCATTTGTCGCCGTCTAATTAATGCAGATGGCATTTCCAAGCAACGCTTTAAAAAACCAACTGCACTTAATAAACGCTAGCAGTGCCTTATAAGATGCGTTACAGTATTACATCCGCCAATATGAAGTCAATGCAAAAGCAAACAGCACCAAACACACTGCTGCCACGAAACGTTGCATGATGGATTAAATATTTCTCTAGGGAAATATGAAGCTTTACCGCTTCAAATGTGTAAGTTTTCAGCGTTACAACCGAATTCTCACATTTTCACGTATGAAAACAGTTTCCGTATTAACAAAATGAAGACATGAATGCGCACACGACATCGAAGTACCTTGACGAGCACGAAGCATAACAAAGCCTACGCGGATGGCGACACGCCGTGCATCTAAACAGTAGCTTTAGGCAAATCACGGCTAAGAGTGCGGATATGATATAAACAAAGATAATACCACCATAATAATACTACGCATGTTACCGTGATTTATGGTTGACTGCGGGTAAAACAAGCTTCACTTGTGATATGTTTTATTCCTTGGATCATTTACCCTCCTAGCCTTTGAAATTGTTTTAATGCGAAGTATTCTTTGCCTCAAGCTTGGCACATTGCTGCAGGTAGGTATGTTCCTGTATGTCTTCACTTTAATAAATAGAAAATAATGCGTGACCAACGGTGGAATAGAACTTAAGCCGTCGAGCACAGTAGTTCGGTGCTCTAACCATTAGACCACGATGGCCTTTTGTTTTTCGGTTTATTGCCTGTTTTGTCATTTTACATCGAACAACTAACTAATGGGAAAATCAGTTAAAACAGCAAGTTTTGAACAAGGGTCAGCGTTACTGTAATGACTATTTTACAGTTCTTTGAGTGCTCTCAAGGGTTCCACCACGGACAGCCACGCAGGTACGCAACCTTGTGCTTTCTGAATTTTTACAAATCAGGACCTGCATTCTAAAAATACACTCGAGCGGGCAGAGCTTCCGGCTCGCAATAAAAACGTGCCATACGGGAGCGCCACAGACAGTGAAGGTCACTTAGCACAATACCATCAAACGGCAATCCATGCTCCTTTGCTATAGGCCAATATATAATACCAGGTGGATCTAACGGAATATCTTTCTTGGTGGCTCTCTAAAGCACATTACAAAAATATACCTCTGCCAACAACGTAGAAATACATGATCTGTAGTTTCTGGTTTCTTACAGATCAAACAATGTGACCCCCCATGAAAATAAATCAACACGATCTTCTAGAAAGGTTCTCACAGGCAATATACCACTGCGAAGCTTAAAAAATCAAAAGACTTGGTCTCTGGAGTCATTAGCATTCTTTTCACCTGCTTAAGCACGCCTAGTCCGTGGCCTGCACTGTATACTGGACTGCATACATTGGAACAGGGAGAACTACATCGCGTACATTTTTGTATAGCTTTTACAAAAAAGAAAGATATTGATTCGCAAATCTAGTGGACAAGAACCATACACCTAAAATAAATTTCCGTTGGAAAACCAAAAAGTGAACAGGATATGATATATATATATATATATATATATATATATATATATATATATATATATATATATATATATATATATATATATATATATACTTGTGTGAATGTCCGCCAGTGTAGCAAGGTACGTCGCTTCCTGCGCTCTATGTCAGCGTCGAAAGCTCCCTACATCAGCTCCAAACGGACAACTGCACCTAAACTGGATCACACAAGTATATATATATATATATATATATATATATATATATATATATATATATATATATATATATATATATATATATATATATATACATATATATACGAACAATGTAGTCAGCTAACGCGATCCGCAGCCTCACTTGGCACACTGTGCGCTTCTCTTGCTCCAAAACCAGCGCGCACCCCTTGCCACTTCCTCGTCCTCTTTCCTCGTGACAGCTCACACTCTGAGGCGCCGTGCTAGAGTGCACAATCTCCGGGACCGGCCCACTTGCCTCAGTACTTTTCTCGTAGCACGCTCAGCACAAATTGTGCGGCGTTGCACCGACTTCATCGTCACCAAAGTTAATCGTGCCTTAAAAGGGTCGTCACCAGGTTTGGCCATTTTTAACAAACAAGCGTAGCGTATACATGACGCCCTGACGATCGTGTCAGCAAAGTAGTATTATGACACTGCGCGACGCGAAAACAGCTGAAATTTCGAAGCAAACGCTGCGCTCGTTCCCTCTCGAGGCAGCACGCTCCCAGCCAGAGAGCCACAGTCACACGCACATAGATACACACACATACATACACACACATACATACTGTGACGCAGCAGTTATCACGGCGTTTATTCCGCGTCAAAAGATTAGGCGAACCGACCACGCCCACAGCACGGAGCACACACGAGAGCCAGCCCCACAAGCGATGATGAAGAAGAACCCCATATGAGCCCAATATGATGATGATCATGTACAGATGACGAAGAATAGCTTATAAATTCCCACACTAATGTCCCCTCGCGCGAGTTGCGGCCATCCTGGCCGCAATTCAAAGGGGCGGTGAACGTCTCGTGAAAGGCTTCATACGGGAAACGTGGACAATCTCAGCGGCGCGGCAGCGGCGGTCATTTGGAACAATAACTGGTTCCACGCGATAGTTCGCTGGACAAGTCTGCTCCAAGACTTTGTAGGGGCCGATGAACCGAAGCTGAAACTTGTCACACAAGCCAGGAGTACGAACTGGTGTCCGGAGTAGCACTTCCTCGCCAGGGCGGAAGCACACGACGCGATGACAGGCGTCGTAATGCTGCTTGCGGTCCTGTTGCCGTGCTTCGGTGTTGATGCGGGCGAGCTGGCGACAACGCAGTATGCGGGACACATATTCTTCGCAGGAGGAAGGACATTGATGGGCAGTTGGCGCGAAGAAAGAGACGTCAAGGCAGGAAGAGGGCGAACGACCATAGACAAGGTAGAATGGCGAGTAACCGGTGGTGCGTTGAACGGCGGTATTATATGCAAAGGTCACGAATGGTAAAATTGCGTCCTAGTTTCTGTGATCCGGGTCGATGTACATGGCTAACATGTCTTACAGCGTGCGATGAAATCGCTCTGTGAGGCCGTTGGTTTGCGGATGGTAACTGGAGGTAGTCTTCTGGGTGGTTCCGGAGGCTCTGAGTACTTCGTCTAGTAGTTGCGAGAGGAATGCTTTTCCACGGTCGCTCAGGAGGACGCAAGGAACACCGTGACGCAGTATTAAGGATTGAAGTATGAATGCAGCAACTTCAGAGGCTGAGGCAGAACTCACAGAAGTTGTTTCGGCGTAGCGTGTGAAGTGATCAACGGCTGTCACAATCCATCGTTTACCGGTGAGAGTCACAGGAAGAGGGCCATATAGGTCAATGCCAACGACCTCAAATGGTTGCGACGGACAAGGAACCGGTTGCAGTTGTCCGCTTGGAGCTGATGTAGGGAGCTTTCGACGCTGACATAGAGCGCAGGAAGCGACATACCTCGCTACACTGGCGGACAATCCAGGCCAGTAGAAGCGCCCTTTAATGCGGTCATAGGTTTTCTGGAAACCAAGGTGACCAGCAGTCATGTCGTCGTGATAAGACTGCAGGACATGAGCACGTAGAGAGCGTGGCAGGACAGGAACCCAACGTTGACCGTCAGGGTGATAGACATGACGGTATAGGACGCGGTTGTCAATCTTAAATTGCGTCAGCTGCCGACGAAGGCGGGCGTTAGGCGGGCGCGAAGCACCTTGAAGGTGGTCTATGATGCGCCGACAGTAAGAGTCGGCAAGTTGATGAAATTGGAAGGATTTGTTGTCGTGTAGAGGCATCTCGTCGACAGTGGCCAACAAGAAAGCATCTGAGGAGGGATCGAGCGAAAGCTTGTCACGGATGGTAGTTGGAGGTCCATTGCATGGTGTCGTAGGAAGCGGACAGCGAGAAAGCGCGTCTGCATCTTGGTGTTTTTTCCCGCACTTGTATGTAATGGTAAAGTCGTATTCTTGCAAACGAAGAATCCACCGACCAAGTCGTCCAGACAAGTTCTTCAACGTCGAAAGCCAGCATAATGCATGATGGTCTGTAACGATCGTATAGTGGCGGCCGTGAAGATAAGGTCGAAACTTCTGCACAGACCAAATAATAGCTAGACATTTCTGCTCCGTGATGGTGTAATTCTTTTCAGCGTTTGTCAGAACGCGACTTGCGTATGCGACGACCCTCTCACCTAAAGTGTCGTCTCACTGTAGGAGAATGCCACCAATTCCGTGACCACTAGCATCCGTATGCAGGAGGGTAGGAGCAGCTTCATCAAAATGGCGTAGTACTGGTTCAGATGTGAGAGCGCGCTTCAGATGGGCGAACGCAGATTCACATTCGGAAGACCACACAAAGGGAACATTAGAACCCAGTAATTTGTGCAGAGGTGACGCTATTGAGGCGAAGCCCCGTATGAATCGCCGAAAATAGGAAGCGAGGCCTAGGAAACTACGCAAATCTTTGGTCTTTTCGGGACGAGGGAAGTGCTGAACTGCGGAAACCTTGTCAGGATCAGGACGAATGCCATCTTTGCTCACAATGTGACCTAGAACTTTGATCGTCTTGCTCGCAAAATGGCATTTCTTGGTGTTTAGCTGAAGTCCAGCGTTGGCAGGGCACGTGAGAACTTCATCCAGACGTTGCAGGTGCTGAGAGAAGGTTGACGAGAAAACAACAATATCGTCTAGATAGCACAGGCAAGTCTTCCACTTTAGGCCACGAAGAACGGTGTCAATCATGCGCTCGAACGTTGCGGGCGCATTGCAGAGGCCGAATGGCATGGCATTAAACTTGTAGAGCCCATCTGGTGTTGAAAACGCTGTTTTCTCCTTATCGTCCTTATGCATAGGTATCTGCCAGTAGCCGGAACGCAGATCGATGCTGGAGAAGTACTCGGCACCCTGCAGGGAATCCAAGGCATCGTCTATTCGCGGCATAGGGTATACATCCTTGCGTGTGATCTTGTTAAGTGCTTCGTAGTCGACACAAAATCGAAAAGAGCCGTCTTTTTTCCGAACCACAACAACGGGGGAAGACCAAGGGCTAGCAGAGGGGCGTATTATGTTTCGTTGGAGCATGTCGGTGACGTTCTCGTCAATGACTTTCCTCTCGGCTAGCAATACGCGATATGGTCTACGGCGCACGATGGATGCACCATCTGTCTCTATCCGATGCGTCGTAATCGAAGTCTTTCCCAACGAAGATAAAGCGCGTCAAAGGAAGCTTCATGTTTTTGGAGCAAAGCCAGCAATTGTTGTGACTGCGAAGGTGTCAGGTCGGAACTGATGGCAACTGCAAGAGCTGAAGGAGATGCGGCCCGTCCGGTACAAGGACCTTCAGAGGAAGCTGGTTTAAAGGAAACAACAGATATAGACTCCGATTCATTGGCGCAAGCCAATGTAGTGCCTTTAGGGATGAGAATCTTTTCGGATGTCGGGTTTGTAGCGTAGAGAAGTGCAGAGCCATGATCAAACCTAACGAGCCCTGATGCAAGGGCTATCCCTCTTGCAAGACAGCGTGCAGATGGTAATACAAGCACATCGCCGCAGTCAATCACATCAGACGTGATAGTAACGATGCTTTGATGGCGAGGAGGTAGCGCGGTATCTTCTGCAGCAAGGAAGTGAAGGGGTGCGTCATCTGCATGAAGTGAATAGGTCGTGTCAGTCATGTGGAGAACGCGTTTTCCACAGCAGATGGAGGCGGATGCCGTAGAAAGAAAATCCCATCCCAATATGAGCTGCTGGGCACACGAACTTAGCACTGCAAATTGTACGTGATGTAGAAGTCCATCGATGGAAATACGAGCTGTGCAGATGGCGATAGGTCGAATGGAGGCCCCTTGAGCAGCGAGTAGCGTAGGTCCATCATAGGGGGTCGTAACTTTCCGAAGTCGCGAACACAATTCACAGTGAATGACTGAAACACTAGCACCAGTGTCTATTAAAGCTTCTACTTGTACACCTTCTACTACAACCAATATCACATTCCACGGACGCGATGGAGGAATTTCTGTCCTGTCGTTCGATGCAGCTTTTCCTCCAAAAGCTGCATAATTCAGTTTTCCGGACGACGCTCGGCGAATTGAGAAGCAGGTCTCAGTGGGGACGTAGAGCGGCGAAGGGGTGACGGCGAGCGGCGTCTCGCAGGACGGTACGTCGTCTCAGATGCTACAGTAGGCGATGGAGAGCGTCCGCGTGGTGGACCATAAGGACGACGTTGGTCATGGAAGCTCCCTAGACGTTGGAAAGTAGCTCCGGGCGAAAAGTCATCCCGTTCGTATACGTCATATCCGCGACGCTCGTCTTGCTGGTGCTTGCGGCAAAAACGCGCTATGTGGCCACGATAGCCGCAGTAGTAGCAGATGGGACGAGGAGGACGCCACTGCGGATAGCTGGTTTGGGTAGGTGCGCTGGTAGTCATGGAAGCGATGTGAGCCGGTGTTGGTTTTGGAGGCATCGGTGGGACGATGACTGGAGTAGCTGCGGCTACTTGTGCGTACGTTGATGGGGCCCTAGGGGTTAGAGGGTCCGTGTACGCTACACCAGCCATGGTTGCCAATTCCTCCTTGATGACGTCTCGCAGATTGGTATCGGAGGCATGAGAAGGCATAGGCCCTGCGGCTAAGCCAAGATACTGGAGCTCTTCTCGAATTATTGCGCGTATCATTGCTCGTAACGTAGGGTCGTCGGCGGTAGTGTTTGCAGTGGTGTCTGGCTGCAACCGTACTCATTCGAGTTCGTCAAGGCGCTGGCAAGTAGCGACAATATCAGCGACGGTAGCGGTGTTCTGGATGGCTAAAGCATTGAAAGCAATAGCTCCGATGCCTTTGAGGATGTGGCGAACCCTGTCTGATTCGGTCATGGCCGTGTTCACGCGTCGACAAAGAGCAAGCACATCCTAGATGTACAGCGTATAAGATTCACCGGGTTGTTGCTTGCGAGTGTCGAGCGTCTTTTTTGCGAGGGCGGAACGAACAGCCGATGTGCCGAAGATTTGGCGGAGCTGCTGTTTGAAAGCGCCCCAGTTCGTGAAATCAACCTCATGGTTTAAAAATCTTCGCTACTGCTGTCAGATAAAAGGCGACGTGACGTAGCTTGGACGCATCGTCCCAACGGTAGTCGTCCAGTCAATCCTCGACGTCTTCATCGCGAAGTCCAGCAAACAGATGGGGATCACGCTGGTGCCCACTGGCAACCCAATACGGAGAGGCTGGGGTAGCCGAGGCCGAGATGGTGGAAGTAGAAGTGCCTGTTGGCTCGTCCTGCGACATGCTGGCGGACAGCTGGCACAATCGGCGACCCGATCGAAGCTCCAGCAGGTTGAGCGGGGAGTCAGAGGACGGAGGACCGAAGAGCACACTCCACCACTTGTGACGCAGCAGTTATTACGGCGTTTATTCCGCGTCAAAAGATTAGGCGAACTGACCACGCCCACAGCACGGAGCACACACGAGAGCCAGCCCCACAAGCGATGATGAAGAAGAACCCCATATGAACCCCATATGATGATGATCATGTACAGATGACAAAGAATAGCTTATAAATTCCCACAATACATACATACATACATACATACATACATACATACATACATACATACATACATACATACATACATACATACATACATACATACATACATACATACATACATACATGCTCGTATTCCTATTAGTAGTGCGTGTTTCATCACTCACCATCACTAATCATCCAATCAGGAAAGCGCAACCCCACAACAAAGGAGACAGGACTTACGCCGTGGTACGTCCCTCGGTTCGGAGACGACCGGAAAGAAACATCGCTAGGGTACCCGACTAGAGGCAGAAGGAAAGAGTGTCCCCGTTGGCAGTCTTGCTGGTCTTCTGGCGGCATGATAAGAGAACACTTAATTTCTGTTATCTCCTCCTATAATGAACCGATTGGGAAACAATCGTTCGGTAAAACGTTTTGCAGACTGCGTTGTACAGCTTCAAGCGTAAAACCAGAAGTTGCAATGGGGCCTTAGTGAAGCCCCTTTAACATTTCTTTGCCGGAGCAGAAACGCTATCGTCGCCTTACATACACCACACGACATAGCCATAGATACGTGCGATTGCATAACACGTAGTCGCTCATGACGTCACAATGTGCCTTTCCCTCGTTTACGCTCGTCATTATCCATATGCAGAGACGCAATTCTGTACGCTCGCCTCGAACGGCCGGCATAGAAATCATGTCGTTGCCGACACACGATCGCACACAACTGTGTCATCGTCGTGCTGCTATCGTGGGAGACACGTACGCTCGCGACCCGTATGCACACAGCTACTGAATTTACACAAACACACTTGTCCAACTGGTATCTCCTTTGCGGAACCCCGCGCTAGATAGCTAGGTGCATGATAAATTTTTCGCGTAACACTAATTCTCACAGTTCCTGAGATCTACACAATTTTCTCTTCGCTTTCTTTATTCATTGGGGTTAACTTCTTAACGTTACTTAAGCGATAACCTGCCCATTAGTGGCCTATGTTCCCAAATGCCCTTTATTTAATAAACAATAACACTAGCAGGACATAAAAAATCAAACGTTGTGGTATAAACCACCACTCGATCCCTTCAGAGAGCAAAAGCGTTCGAACCGGTACCATCGTATGATGATGATGATCTGCACTTATTGCCCCCACCCTCTAAGGCGGATTCACAGTCATAGCACACCATCAATACTGGTTCAGATTCTTCTTGTAAATGTTCCGCGTGGCTCGCAAACTGCTATTATTCGTGTTTTGTGTGTGCGTGCGTGTGTGCGTGCGTGCGCGCATGCGTGCGCGTGCGTGTGCATGTGCGTGTGTGTTATTATTAAAATGATTAAAATTATTAATTAAATTATAGTAATTTCTATAAATTATTATTCATTTCATAAATTCATAGAAATTAGGCATCAATGTTGCCGGATTTGAGGGTCTCGAATCCGGCAACATTGATGCCTTCAGGTGGCATATGTGGGTTTATTCACCACTTGTCTTCTACCAAAAGAAAAGATCACGTGTTCGTTCGCTCCTCATGATATGACTAATAAAAATCGGGCCCCTCGGTTAACCCCCCTTCTTCTCGCTTATATATATATATATATATGTAATTTCCTTATTTATTGAAAACACCTTACAGGCCCGAATAACGGTCATTTGTTATGGGAAGCTTCAGAAAGTTTTACATAGTATAAAGAGCATACAATTATGCAGAACATGAAGCGCTTTCTTAATAATCATACAATGAAGAATCAAGTGTACACAAACTCTAAAATCCTCAGATCAAAAAAGGCACACCAGAAGCAACGCAGACAAGAAGTTATTTAAGGTAAGAAATGAATGTTTACGTCGTGACGGAATTTTTCTTTGTTTGCTTCAGCTACCAGGATATCGCAAAGGTCGCGAACATATATATATATATATATATATATATATATATAGGAAGAGCAAAGCGGCGGACTCCGCATGAAATAGTGCTTTCTAGGCTGCTCCTCAGCGAAGGGTTATACTACAAGAAGCTGTGTTGTCTCCCACGCTGTTTAATATGGCCATGGAGAACCATTCGTATCACTTAAAACAGATCCAGAACCTGAAGTTAAGATACTATGCTGGCGACATCACCATAAGGTCAACCGCAGGATCTGCTGGCAAGCAAAAACACACGTGAAAGAGCGTCATATTGGATGCCATTGACGAGGCGCAAATAAGACGGGACGTCATAAATTGGAAGCTTGGGCGAGTTGGTGATTGAATATCGACATATCTGCACAGCGCAAAAAGACGAGGGCAGAAGATAAGACACAACACAGGCGCTGCGTTGTGTTCTCTTTTCTGTCCTCGTATTTTGTGCTATGCTGACATGTCGATAAAGACGGGACGAAGAGGCACAGAAAGAAACACACGCACAGCGCTAACTTTCAATTACAGATTTATTCCCGAGATGAGCAGTACAAATATCGTCCACTTGGTGCGTCACTGGACACGTGCTCGTAATATGTCCGCAAACACACACACACACACACACAAAATCAGAGCCCTTCCACTCTGTGAAGATGGATGACCGGCGGTGATAAACATGTTGGCCATAAATATACTGATTTAAAATAAAAAAACGAGACATGCCGCAATGAATTTCGTTCTTTCACGACCTTTTCTTGTTGTTTTATTAAATTCCATGCTCAATATTTTTTTAACCTTCTTTGGTTCGATTTCTTTTATTTATTGTTTGGCCACCAAGGTGACTATCGCTGTATGATGGCTAAGATACACGGCCAGTGGGGCGACACTGGAAAGGTTCTTGGCCAACGTGAGGTATATACACGACCGATGACTCATCGTGGGTACACTGATGTTTGTGTAGCATTGAATGCCTAACCTTTCCAAGATAAACGCCAAGAACCACTTTCCGTCTGGCCGAGACACGTCTTTGTCGAAATCACCCGCTATTACGATGGGAGTGGAGTCGGTAGGGGTAGTCCAACCAATGGTGCATATACGCTTGGCGTCTGACCAGCCGTGGTTGCATAGTGGCTATAGTGTTCGGCTGCTAAGCACGATATCTCGAAATCGACTCCCAGTCACGGGGACAGCATTTCAATGGGGGAGAAATGCGATAACATCTGTGTACTTAGATTTAGGTGCACGTTAAAGAACGCCATGTAGCCCAAATTTCCTGAGTCCCCCCTATGGCGTGCCTCATAATCAGACCGTAGTTTTGGCGCGTAAAACCTCATACTTTACGCTTGGCGTTTGGGGCACGATCTTCGCTTCTATTACGTACCGCCCGCCGTTGCCGCACAAAATCCTGCTTCTGTTCACGACGGTGTTCTTCGTAGGCTCAGTGTTCTTCCGCTGTCCTCACCGCTCGCGGCGTACCCATTGTACAGGTAGAAGGGAACAGAGATATGGTTACGTGGTTTGCCTATAGAGCCCATAACGTCAACCCACAATCTATACTAAGCAATATGTATTGCGGTTTCACTTTTTTATTACGGTATTTCTTATCACAATATATACGGCGATACGCATAGTGTGTGTATATCTATATAGACGCTGCAGCAGGTTCACTTCTATCCGCTCAGAGTACGCGATCGCTCTACGTGCGCAACGAACCGCTAGAACCTGGCTTATAACAGCTCCGCTGTAATAAGCAAAATAGACAGGAATAATTTAGTTAATGACATGCAGAGTACAGTACACTTACGGCACAACCAAGTACGCTAGTTGAAAGGAGAACGTCATGTGGCAACAAGCACACACTCACTCATTACGGACACGACATTACTGCACTACGTAAGTGATAAAGAAGGACTACGTGCATACAACAGATGCGGGCGGTTCCAGGGCACCCAGCATACGCGTTAAGATTACCGATTTACTAACGGTAGAGAAAAGGAATATTTGTTTAGATAAAGTTTATTTCAACAAGAGACGATGCGAACACTGAGTCACAATCAGGGCACAATTCCACCAGGACGACAACACATACAAAGTACGAAGCATTGTACACACTGCACCATTTCAAAGAAGTGTTCCAGTCTACACTCACTAACATACAACCACTTAGACCCACAGAAATGCACAGTTACACATAATCTAATCGTAACATCACACAAAATGATGTTCATATACACAGCAGCCGTGTCCGCATTACGGCCAGGGAACGCATCCACCCTTGAGGGTTACATGTCGAAACTAGCAAAGTCGGCAGCCGGGTGCACTCCCCAGGCGATACACCCCAAACACTACCCGGAAGCCCGGTTCGGGAGCACCTGTACCCATTTTTTTATCGGTGGGTGCCGGCGGTGCGTTTCGAACTGTCCACCTACCGCAGCCGGGCCGGACGCCCTGTACACTATAGGCCACGACTGCGGTGTTCATATATACAGCGTGAACAATGGTTATGTACAATGATGATGTAACTTTACACAGTTTTGTAGCGATGCCACAAGATGTTTATATACAAAGATGACGATGCATACGAGAGCACGCAGAAATCACGGGCACCTACATACACGTATATTCAGTGAATACTTTTGATGGTTTGGCTACTGGCCTACTCCGCGGCGGTCAACGTCACGGCGAAGGTGTGTTTAGAAAAAGTTTATTTCGACAAGAGACGATACGAACACCGAGTCATAATCACGGCACAATTCCACCGGGACGATAACATGTAAGAAACGAAACACAGCACGTTTTCAACGTAAGTAATGTCCGAGTCCTCACGCACCAACATATAAACACGTATACCCACAGAAAGGCACAGTTACACATAAACTAAATGCCACATGTACAAAATGATTTTCAATATATACAGTGTACACAATGGTTATGTACAATGATGATGTGATAGAACACTTTACACAATTTTGAAGTGATGTGCACGAGATGTGTATATACAAAAATGATCATGTATACGAGAGGACACACACACAGAAATCACGGGCACCTGCATCCTATGTGCATTCGATGAATGCTTCTGATGGTCTGGCTACAAGAACCAGACTGGACGAAAATTCAGCCATACGCGTCCATCAGCCACCGACAGGAAACGACATGACCACTGTCGAAGGAACTCTTCTTCTCCAAGGAAGAACAACTCCTCCGACAGAAACGACAGTAGCTCAGAGTAGAGCCTCCCCATAAGTGGAAACAGAGCGCGGTGACGACGTCCCATGGCAACTGCCTCGCACCGGTTACGCCATAGACAGAAGGCCCCCGCAGCAATTAAAAGTCGCGCGAAGCGGCCACGTGAGCAGCGACCAGATGTAACAAAGCGGTTAACTCCAAGGCCACGAAATCCAGTATGTACGGCCCTCCAAAATATCCTGGCAACGACGCATTGCAGCAGTACATGTTTATTGGATTCTTGAAGGGGGCGATTGGGACACTGCGAAGATGGGACAACGCCCCACCACTCAAGCCTGTCCCGAGTTGGAAGCACTTGCCACCCTAGACGCCACATGAAGTCGCGTAGGTGGCCAGGCAAAAATGACGCCGTTATCGCATCCCACGACACATTATTTGAACGTGCGAGACGCGCTGGGGGAACTAGAGGAAGCAGTAAGGCTGACATAGTAACTACTACACGGTTTTGGAGAACGTCTACATCGGGACATACCTGTTGTATGTGGCGATAAAATGCCATGGCCGTACAGTAAAATGTAAGTGCGTTTAACACTTGTGGTCCGTGATTTAAGTGTACGCCCGGTAGCATGTAGCGAATTTTCGTGCCAAGGAAATAGCAAGCGAGTTCATGCGCTGGACACTGATCATGTTGTAACAGACGGAGCAGAAATCGCAGAGCAAGCAGCCGGCAGCGGACAGACACGGATGGGAAGGCGAACCCACCGCGAGAGCGTGGTTGCCCAAGCGCCGCGCGACAGACTAGTTCTGTACGGCCCGACCAGAAGAAGGCACCAAGAAGGGACTGCAAGGACCTAGCAACCCGTAATGGTGGCTGTACGACGTGACAAACGTACCCCACTCGGCCGCAAAATACAGACTGCGCTAAGTACCTTCTTTCTGACAGGGGTAAATCATACCCTTGAACATCTTCAATATTTCGCCTTACATCTTCAAGAATTGAGAGCCACACAGAGTCTGATATGCCATTAGAGGTGTAGTCAAGGCCTAAAATGCGAAGAGAATTGCTCTTTTGAAGACGGAAAAGGGGACTTAGGCGTGTCTGTGGTGAACCAATGAACAAATAGCAACATTTTGAAAAATTTAGCGCAGCACCTGAAGTATTTCCATACTCAGTGAAAATTCGAAGGCTACGGGTTAGGCTATCTTCATTCCTGAGATATAATGTGATGTCATCGGCGAAGGCTGTCACCTTCACAACACCGCTACCAGGCAGTGGGAGACCGCATACGTAAGGGTCTCTCACTATTGAGCGCAGAAATGGTTCAAGGCTGAGCACAAAGAGTACTGGGGATAGAGGGCACCCTTGACGAACGCCACGAGTAACGGGAAACGGTGCACTTTCTCGACCATCCAGGAACAATGTACTTCGGATATTAGAATAGGTATTCCTAATAAGTTCAACAAAATTTGACGAGAAGCCGAACGAGGTCAGTACATTAAAAATGTAGTTATGTTCAAGGCGATCGAATGCCTTTTCTTGATCTAGTGAAACTAAGAGACCACGTGCCGACCTGGTCAGCGTGTATATCATTATGTCCCGCGTAACGAACGAAAAACTATGTATCTCTCTGCCAGGGACTGAGCATGCCTGATGGTGTCCTATTAGGGAAGGCATCAGGCTTCTCAAGCGCCGGGTGAGAACAGCTGTGAAGGTTTTGTAGTCAACGTTGAGAAGCGTGATTGGCCTCCATTCCTCTGGGCGAACTGATGACGGATCGTGCTTAGGTATTAGCACAATGCGACCGTCCCGAAAACTAAGCGGGAAATCAAAGTTCTCAAAGCATTGGCTGATGACAGATGCGAAAGTGGCACCAATATCTTCCCAGAACGTTAGATAAAACTCAACGGGTAACCCGTCCGGCCCTGGGGCCGAGCCACGCTTCATGGAAGATAATGCTGCCTTCACTTCGTCGGCTGATGGTCGTGCACAAAGACGGTCAGCTACCTCAGGTGGAACCTGAGGCAGACCACTAAGCAATGTATTAAATCCTCGAGAACCAGAATCTATTTGCATGGTCGTACGCGCCATGTTTTCAAAGTGCGTTACGAAGAGCGAATAATCACGCGTGGGAGGTGGTGTAACAGGAAGTGCTCTTGCGGCCGCAGAACTGAATGCATTCGGCTGTCTAAAAAGCGAGTTTCTTGAAAAACGCAGAACTTCGGGGTGTGCACTCGGATTACGTCTGCATCGCCAAGCAGCAGCTGACAAAGACGACGCCGCGATGAGGCGTTGGAAACGCCTCCGTAGCTCACGCTGCCAGGACCGCATCAACGGAGTCAGTTGATTGACCCGAAGGGCGATGCGGAGCTTCGTGGCAGTATCCGCCAGTTCTTCTGACATACGTCGTCTGAGTGCACGTCCTTCAACTGAACAGTGCAGACGCCACTGCACCTTGAGCGTATCCCATGACTCTCGGTCAGATCTAGAAACAGAGGCGCCCAAGACTCTTGACAAACAAGAGCGCGAGCGCGCGTCATGTAGAACGCGGATGTCCAGACGCCAGGGTTTTACTGATGAGGAAGCAGGGAAACGAATTTCAAGTATTACTGGTTTGTGGTCGGAAATATAAACAGGGGATAAAGGAAACGTTATCACATCAGACCGGGTGACATACTGAGCTAAACTGCTTGGCACATAGGCACGGTCTAACCTGCTTGACGACGCACCGCGTCGCCAGGTCCAGGCAAATAAAGAACCATGAAAAAGTTGATATGTATCCAGCAACGAAAAATGCTGGACGAGGCGACGCAACTCCCGTGCGTTCCAATCAGGGCGACCCCAGCCCGGGCCTTGCACATCTGCTCGCGTGTCTAAGACGCAGTTAAAATCCCCAACGAGCACCACGTGACGACCGTCAAGGAAATACACGTCCAGGTCACGGAAAAAATCATTGGACTTAATGGCCTGCGCGGGTCCATATATGCACAAAATCCGTAACCTAAATGAAGATAGTACACAATCAAATGCCAATATTCGCCCAGTCCCATCATAAAAGACATGATGATCTCGCAAGAGAGCTCTGTTGAAAATAATAATACCAACTCCGCTAGATCGTGATGTCGCGAAAGAGAAGAAACAGTGTAGGTTAAAAGTGCGTTTGAAAGTAAGGACATGTCCAATGGTGAAAAAATTTGTTTCTTGTAAACACAGTATGTCACAATTTTTTGCGCGGGCCACGCTGATAATTTCGGCTTGTTTTACAGGGCTTCGGAACCCTTGTGTATTTAATGAAATAATCTTCAGGGTGTCAGCCATAATTAATTAAATGTATCACCAAACTGACCTGGTCGTGTTGTTCAAGTCGGCGCCCTGGGAACAAGTCCAGGGGTTAAGCAGTGCACGCGTCACTTCTTCGACCCTCTCGAAGAAGGCCGAGGTTTTTTGGGCCGCTGTAACTCGGCACGGCGATCGGGGCCGCCGTCCGAGCCAGAGGCTGACGCATGAGCGCGCTTTACGTCTCGTGGGGCCGCCATTTCTATGTCGAGTTCATCCAGGCTTGGCGAGAGTCCAACGCTGCTATCAACTCCGAGGCTGAAGCTGTTTTCTGATGAGGATGATGTCGGTAGCGGTAGGGCGGCGGGATTGATTTCATCGTCGCCGACAACTTCGGCAGCTGGGGGCTCGTTCAGATGTAATGGTTGCGCTGTTGTAGGAGATGTAATTGAGGCGGATGAAGCCACAGCAGATTTCGTGGGTATATCGACTGTAGTGATTGCAGGGTCAGGTGTTTTATCTGCATTTAAAACGTTGCTGCGATCAGGAGGACTGATGGTAGCAGCCGAAGTGGAGGCGCTTTCGGCCACAGCACGCGTGTCCTTCGCTGCTTGGAAGGCCAGCGAACATGGCGTGTTGCGATCCGCCACGTCATGGTCTTCTTTCTCAGTAGAGGAGGCCGGCGAAGATGGCGCGTTGTGACTTCCCGAGCTGCATGCCTCTTCTTTTTCATTTCTTGACGCTGCTTCTTGCGGTGTCAGTGCGATTTCTTTGGTTACGGCGTCACGCGCAGTCGCAACCGCAGTTGACGCCGGCGGTAAGGGGGAAAAGGCTCCAGCAGCAGCGTCTGAGTATGAACGCCGCACAGGGCACGCGACCGTAGGGTGACTATCCCCGCAACGCCGACAAGGACGGTCACACCCGTCGCTTTCGTGGCCATGGACGCCACAACGGCCACAGAACGCGGCGGTGCACTGTGCACGGTAGTGGTCGCTGGAACCGCACCGACGACACACGCGTTGCAAGCCGCGGTAGTCGAACGTCACACGATGACCAGAGACTCGCAGATAATTTGGGACCGGGGTTGTGGTACTCATTTCCATACGCACGAAGCGTGTGCCCGTGAGCACGCCACGTCGTCCGCTCATAAGACCAGCGTTGACAGACAGAACCTTGCCGTATGGTGATAGTGCCTGGACGAGGACTTCGTTCGGAAGGAAGGACGGCAAAAAGAGGCAGGTTACGTTGGTTACCTGCGGGCCGACGGGGACGACGGGACAACGCTCGCCACCGATGACGAGGCAGCCAGCATCAACGATTAGAGTCATGGAAGCCATGCTCTTGACGGTGACTTGGAAGTTGAGGCCTCCCATGTGCTGAAGGCAGTAGACCTCAGAGAGGCCAACTATTGAGGCCGTCGCGTCGACGACGGTCTCGGGACCATTCCCCGTAGGGACAACAACATCGAAGACGTGGGCCTTCGAGGGAGTCCATGACGCTGTAGGCGCCATGGCGTGAGAGGTGGACGTCCCCGACGTGGAACACGCACGGGCGTCGGTAGAAGCGGCGTCGGTAGAAGCTGCGTTCGTGTCGATGTCGGCTTCGACGACGTTCTCCGTCATAATACTTCACCACAGAAAGTATATAGGAGGCTATGACTTAACAGAGGCAGCCGGCGATTACATAGACCAAACTTCAGCAGGCTACTGCCAGAATGCATATTAGGACAGCGTTTGAAATCCCGGACACGGGTATAAATTATTATTATTATTATTATTATTATTATTATTATTATTATTATTATTATTATTATTATTATTATTATTATTATTATTATTATTATTACACATGCGGAACACAGATAATGTCTAAGAAACCTAAACGAACACGCGCCGATGTTCGACCCTTCATACTTGATTTCCGCGCTATGTTAGACATAAAACAATCAATAAATTTCAAAGAGGTAGAAAGTAGGATTATACGTTTTGAATCATAAAGCTTCTGCACCGTAAAAACGGGCCAGCTATTATCTGTAACTTCGTATACCGTTTAGAATAAGATGCGACGCACTCTTCGCAACCAGTGCAATATGTAGGGCCTATTGAAATAGGCTGTCGTCCCGATGGCTTACGCTTCATACTTACCTGGTGCCGAGTTCCCAATGATCATTGAGGTCGGGGCTCCGTGCCGAGGCTAACCATTGCACTGCGGTTGGCTGAAGCACGCCACTACCCCAAACCGGGGCAGATGGGGCATGTAATTTTTGGTAGTGGGGCTCGGCGTGCGCGCCAGCCCCTACACATGAACATCAAAAATGAGAACAAGTGCGTACGTCCTTCAAGCGGTGGCGAACAGAAACGCGGTACACCTGCTACTTGCTTCCTGAACAGTGATACAATGATCCAGCCGCAAACTTTTCCTATACTTTTCCTACGGCGAGGTCCCGGCGCAGCGCTGAATAGTGCGTTCATTACGCGTTCTATTCCTTGGTCTGATCTCTACAATAGGTATTGTTGTCCGTGTTGATGTGAGACCCACTAGGAGGCATTCATCTTGATTGTTTTAAGCTCGTTGTCTTTAGTATTGCAATTTGGTTTTTCCTTTCCGCCAAGACCATCGAAGAAATAGTACCCTGCGCATTCGAATATTACGTGGCGAATATGCCAGAAATCAATCCACGGGTTTAGCACTGATTTGAGCCTATTGTTGAGAAAGTAGAGAGCTTAATAATATAATAAGGAAGCATCGACGTCGTTGTTTGAGTAGAAGAGTCGCACAGCACAGCACCGGGCGCAACGAACCGGGCTCGATCGGCGGTGACGAACCGACTCTCGATGACTTGCGCCTCTTCCGGTGGGAGGGCGCTCCCATCCCCGATCTTACATGAGGATTGCCGAGAACGCGGCGTCCTTTTAACGCACAACTGCTGCAACGAGGAGTATTAGATGTGATGCCACTTCACCTCCGGACTGAACACCTTGTGGTGACCGCGCGCACGCCTAGACACCTCGTTGGCACGAACAGGAGGCAGTTCGAGCAGATCGACGCACATTATGCTATCCCGACCACCGAACGGCTCGTCGTACTTCTACGTGGTCTGTACGTGGTTCGCCTATAGAGTCATGCTTCCTACATCAGGAATGGAAGCGGTCCAGGGAGTCTTGGAGAAGCTTTGGGAGGAGCAAATTTGGCACATTGGAGCAGGTTTGCAGCATGAATTGGCCCTTTTGGAGCTGTAAATACGCGTTTTGGAGCAGCTTGGTGAAGGTCAATATGAGTGAAATACAGTCATATGAAGAAAGGGTGTTCCTTATTTGACTTTGCAGTGCACTATTAGAATATAGCAGATCAGTGCTGCACAAGCCCGCAAGGCCAGTAAAATTCATGACAGGGAAGAAATGTCATCCACCCGACTGTTACAAAGGAAACCCGTACAGGTTTCTCAGAAACCACCATTAAATTATATACCGGACGTGCCAACTAACTGTAGCTAAGCAAAAATAAACGAGTGCTTTCATCGAACAGCGCCCACTCTATGCTGTAGGCTTACGTTAATGCTATTCTTTTTTTTTATTGTGAACACGCAACCAATATTTAATTTTAACGAACTAACATTTATTTCCTTACACACTTAATAAGGTGCCAATGCAAAGGTTGTGGAATGTGTCGAGAAATGAACGATAACAGCGTATATAGCGAGCTAGGACATGTGCGGTCCTTTATTTCCGCAAAAAAAAATGGAAACAAAGCCTGTGAACTTTTTTTACATCCACGTGACAACGCATCCACGATCCAGTATTATAAAGGGTATGGTCTCAGACGTAAACGTGCTCATCAGTGCACTGTGTATATTACAAACGTGCAAACCTAAGGAACGGTCATAATTGTATATAGCGGTTCGGAAAGCGAACCGTTACACGAGGGCGCTACTTCGCGATTGGTCGGGGCCGAGCATGCGCGACAAAAACTACTGAGGCGTCAAGAAAAAAGCGCGGCCGCTCGTCCCCAGTGCCGCTATTTGACGAAGTTTGCGTGAAAATTGATATATTATTTGGTGCTGAGAAGGGCTGTCATGGCTGGAGCGGTTTATTTTTAATTTTTAATAATGTCACGCGCTTTATTTCTCGTTAAAAGTGCCTTCACAAGTCCCAGGTTGTCTTAAATGGTGTTATCGGTCATTTGTAACCGTCATACAAAACTTTTTCACACACATCTAATCGATTAGGTAAATTTAGCTAAGAAACATATTCGTGCACAATGAACGAGATATATTCAACCTCTGGGAACCTTTAATTCTTGGCGACCCCCAGTGAAAACAGCAGATTAGCGCAGAATAAGTGTGAAGTGGTGTAATGGTCATTGCACGTTTGCCAGCATTTCACATCGCTTGCCGACAAAAAGCTCCACGATATTTTTCAAAACAATAAAGGGATAAAAATGTTCATTGGTCTTCCGGTCTGCGTCGTGGACGATATTTTGAATAAGCTAGATTTATCGGGCTTAATAGCGGTTACGCTACAGGCGCCACGCAAGAAGCCAGTGGAAAACGACAACCGATATTTAATGCGCCAAACGAAGCTCTCTTGAAATTTTTGGACTCTATCTGCGCAAGATGTGTTGTGAACAACGTTACCGCGAACGTAATTTTGGAGGCTTGCGTTTTCGCAATCCTTTTAATTAGAACCAACATTTCGCTGCTAAGGTCGACTGCATACAAAATTTCACATCCTTGGCTTGCCCTCTGCCACGGCAAGAAAACCCGCTTTTGTGTGATGTGGCCCTGCAGGAGATAGTGTTGCCCGAGTGCAAATCTGAGTGGCGATTGCGACTGCCATTGGATATTTGTGACCAGGAAGTTTCATGAAAGCAAGCAGGTCGTTTGTCGGTGTGCCGCGCTAACATCCCGGCAACCGGACGTGGTGCACATGCGAAATGCATTTAGAATGTCACGCGCACGGCGTTTGCCCATTAATCGGCTCAAATGTACCAGTAGGGCGCAAAATCGAGCGCTAAAATGCATAACGAAACTAAGGAGCTAGAAGCCGAGCAGACTGTAAGACCTTATTCATTCGGCGCGGCCTTTTCACCAGTTCAAATCGTCTTTAGCTGATTCACATGTACGCGCTTCGTACTACATTATATAGCAGAAAACGGTTTTCATTTTCTTGTGACCTAGTTACAATTATGCCATCAAACACACTCACACTCCAAAGACGCCGATGCTGAAACGGATTGCTTATGCTTGGACTGCAGGGCGAAGCGCTAACCAACGCTGTGTGCTTGCAATTGAACAAGCACATCCTTCTAAATTTGGAAACTTCATTAGAAATTAGTGTGTTAGTGCAGGTTGGCGCAGCTTGATGGTTTCGCGCAAGACGGCGTAATTGGCGCACCCCTTCCATTCCAGCTACAGGCTCGTACCCCCTTAAGCAATGGCTCATACCCCCGTAAACGCGGCCCACGTGATGATACTTTTTGCACGCGCACATCACGAAACGCTGAAAAGTAACCTAAGACAGCTCCGCTATAAAAAAAACGCAAAAAGAAACATGCGTCACAAGAGCAGGCTCGTGGTAAGCATTTATGACATGTGGAAAAATTCGAATTCTCTTGTTGATAATGCGATGGAACGTTTGCTGACGCATGCGTCACCCTCCATGGCTATGTATTGCGCTTCCATTATTACCCTAGTCATTAAATTTGCGCTCTAACCGAGAACTCTGGGTATGAATGCGACGTCATAACTTTGCTAGCTTGTATGGTGTCGCGAACACCAGCCGTACACCATGCCTACTCGCAACCTTCTTAAGTTTGAGGGTTATTTGATGGATATAAAGCACCACTTCAGGCTCTTCCTCCCTCCGCGCTTGAGCCGTGCCTCCTTTAACCTTCTGTAGAAGGCTTTCGCCACCGCAGTCAACTCCGAGAGAGGGAACACGGTGGCTTTTTAAACGCTCTACTTGCTCAAGGAAACTAGACCTCATGAGATGCGGACACGATTCCCAAGTGCGGACTTTAAACAAAGCATCCCCTCTTCACGGTTCTTGTGTGTGCTCAGGCCTCGGGTAAGGAATTCTTCTTTTCCCGTGGGGAATACCGCCAGCATGCATGATTGTCATTAAGGTTTATCTTAATACCTAAAAGCCGCAGTGGTCCTTTGTCAGGCAGCTCATGTCTGAATAGAATGCCTCGTTCTTGTTGCCGAAAGGCCTCTAAGGTATCACTCACCACTAAGTTGCTCGTCAAGTCATTCTGTTTCGTCAGAAGAATTGGAAAGTCCTCAACACATGTAAAAACATTTAAAACCTTGTCGCTAGTGAAAACTTCATATACAGAGCCCTGTCCGCTTGAGAAAGGAAAATATTGCAACGAACAGCAGTAACACAGGATCCGATACATATCCCCTGTTGCTGCAAAAGGGGCTGGCGATCATGCGACACAAATGTGGAGTGAGTGATTGAAAACTTTATTCTAAATGTCCGGCGATTTGGATTTGAACGGGGTGGGGCCATAAGCACCCCAGCTCAGGTGGCGGCCTCCACTCCTTGGACACAGGCGGCGTCCTCGCCGTGCCGGACGGCCCACAGTCGATCGGCGAGGTCATGGCTGAGCAGGGCCACCTCCCAACGCTCCCCTCGGTTCGAGACTGCCATGTCTACCCCGTTCCTCGGGAACTCCTGCTGCTCGCTGCCGGTGCATTCCCGCAGCATGTGCTGCAGCCATCGCTCTGGCCTCGCACGCTTTACAATCGTTGGACGAATAAATGTCGGGGTAGCAGAGGTGAAGGATCGCCGGGTTCGGATATGTTTGTGTGGAGGCAAAAATAAAATTCTAGCAAAGTTAAAAAATTATCCGCGTCCATGCCTATGTGATCTTGGCAGTCAACAATACCGAGCTCATCGATGCAGGACCTCGCCGATTCAAATAGGGAATCATATGGCACTGAATAAAATGAGCCTTCAATGTCATAGAAAAAGCTAACCCTATGCCCTGGTTGTTCTGCAGTAACTCGGCTACCTCATCGAAATTTTTCGTCAGGAAAGGATCACAAATCTTAAGCAGACTCAGCTTTTCTAGCAAGAAGTGGCTCACACTTTTTTGGCACGATTCCCTTTTACATGCAATGTGCCTGAATGTCCAGTTTGTGCATTTTTGCCGTGAAGAATGCCTTCAGAATATCTACTTTTGTTTATCTTTCAAGTGCGCTGCTTTGATATAGATATTCCAGATCCTTTTTTTTTTTTTACTCTAGCCGCGCTTCTCTTCACTGGGACGAAATTCTCCTAAACTATCCGTTTCGCTTTTTCACCATAGAAAGCGCTCGAACGCAAGACGGACCCACAGTCATCGTCCGTTTGCACAAGCTTCAGCCCACTGTCTTTGAAGAATTTCGCAACAAATGCTACTGCACGCTCCGTACGGCAACCTCTACTTCCTGGGAGGTGTCTGGGCAGGCAGTCCATTCCTTCAAGCGAACAACGCTGTTGTGCATCTTAGTCAGGTCTCTTCGCCACGCGTCTTTTCATGGCGACAGACTCATGTGCGGCCACATAGGGTCACACTTCATACTCCTTTCTAGAAGGTGTGCCGCAGAACCAGGCAGATTCACTTCTCCGAGGACAACCAAGCTAGTCTTCCCTTCAGTCTTAGTTTGTTCTTCCGTCATACTCAGTCGATCCTTAAGAATACGCATTCAGTTACACTCACTTAGTCCAGCCGCAAGTTGTCTCATATAGCACAGATTCTTCCTTGGCTGAACTACAAGTGCCATCGACAGGATATATACTAAGCTAAATTTGAAGGGGCATCAAAATGGCAAATTAGTATGCTAAGTTGAACGCTTGGGGGTCTCATAGAGCCTGTGCAAAAAAAAAGCTCATAACAGATGCTTGAAAGGGCGTTTTATGGTCAATTTACGCTACGTTTCCGAGTGTCTCGAGAGCACTCTATTACACGCAGCTTGCATTTGTAGAAGTAGGGGCCATGGTGAATGCAATGCGTGACGAAATGTTAACCTTTCTGGCCTATTAGAGAGCTTTCAAAAATACACGCTGAATGTTTGTTTTCACGCTATTTTCATTTGTTATATGAGGTACGTATTAAGTTTCTTTGGTGCCGTCGGTGAACTCATCGAAACAATTTCAGATGTCGTTTTGATATTGTATAACGTTGCTTATTTTAGTTCTATTTGTTTTGCGCTGCGTAGTGCGTTTTTTCTTAGAATGTATAATATGTTTCTTTCCTTGTGTGAACGATTCTTCCCATTCCTGTTTTTTTATGTTGTTCGCTCCTTTTTACGTCTTCACTGTTTGTATATTTCGTAACTCCCCTCCTACCCAATGCTCCTTTGTGGCCTTTAGGCTAATATCAGTAAATAATTTTTCAGAAATTGTTTTTATTCGGTGAAAATACCGGGCATGTTACGAGTGATATAGGGAGTGTTTAAAGTGTGTAGGTTTATTGCTGTCTTTGCAATAAAAGAATATCCGAGCAATCCAGAGCCCGTTTAGTTACCCACTTCCGTGAGGAAGGAGTCATCATCAGCAGCAGCCTGGTTGCGCCCACTGCAGGGCAAAGGCCTCTCCCATACTTCTCCGACTACCCCGATCATGTGCTACTTGTGGCCATTTTGTCCCTGCAAGCTTATTAATCTCATCCGCCCACCTAACTGTCTGCCGCCCCCCTCCCCGCTACGCTTCCCTTCTCTTGGAATCCAGTCCGTAACCCTTAATGACCATCAGTTATCTTCCCTCCACATCACATGTCCTGCCCATGCCCATTTCTTTTTCTTGATGTCAACTAAGATATCATTAACTCGCGTTTGTTCCCTCACCCAATCTGCTCTTTTCTTATCCCTTAACGTTACACCCATCATTCTTCTTTCCATAGCTCATTGCGTCGTCCTTAATTTCAGCAGAACCCTTTTCGTAAGCCTCCAGGTTTCTGCCCCGTAGGTGAGTACTGGTAAGACACAGCTATTATACCCTTTTCTCTTGAGGGATCATGGCAACCTACTGTTCATAATCTGAGAATGCCTGCCAAACGCACCCCTGCCCATTCTTATTCTTCCGATTATTTCCGTCTCATGATCCGGATCCGCCGTCACTACCTGCCCTAAGTAGATGTATTCCCTTACCACTTCCAGTGCCTCGCTAGCTATCGTAAACTGCTGTTCTCCTCCGAGACTGTTAAACATTACTTTAGTTTCCTGCAGATTAATTTTTAGACCCACCCTTCTGCTTCACCTGTCCAGGTCAGTGAGCATGCATTGCAATTAGGCCCCTGAGTTACTAAGCAAGGCAATATCATCAGCGAATCGCAAGTTACTAAGGTATGCTCCATTAACATTTATCCCCAATTATTCGCAATCCAGGTCTCTGAATACCTCCTGTAAACACGCTGTGAATAACATTGGAGAGATCGTACATCTCTGCCTGACGCCTTTCTTTATTGGGATTTTGTTGCTTTCTTTATGGAGGACTACGGTGGCTGTGGCTGTGGAAGGAGTACGAATTCCTTAAATACATACGGTGAGTTTGTAATGAAGTAGTCCCCATGTTAATGCCTAACTACAAGGAGCCGCTCTCTCGGCTCAAAAAAATAAACGAAGGAACGATTTTGTGGAATAAGTGCAATAATAATAATAAAGTCCTCGAGTGGGGCTCGTTGCACTTCTTTTCTGAGGGCAAAGTTTCCATTAAAACCACTCGTTTCAACGTACGAATGTGCGGTAAGAGGCGAGAGGAAGTTTTGAAAACAATGGCAATTGAGCGAGCACCATGACAATCTATCCATCAACGGCATCCTCGGCTCTGAAATGAACCAGATCTAGATTACTGGAAATATTTCCTTCTCGTGGTATCGCGAGGTCATCGATCAAGTTTTAATGAATGACCTTTGTCCAAGAAACTTCGTTCCAGCGTTTCCGTCACCACTACCGTTCAGCCAGTGGGACGTTGATGAATCGGGAGCTCAAATTAGGGTTATTGTCCGTGCGTTTTCTAGATCTTGACACAAGAAATGAGTTTGCAAAAAATAAAAGCACAAGAAGACTTTCATTCCTGGAGGGTGACATGCAGCTTGGTTTCGCGTGCTCTCCCCGGATATGAGTCAGGCGGCACATTTTGTGAGAGATTCTAATGGTTACCGGGGACAAATCGCTACTAGTGACTAATAAGATAGTTCACACTGAGAGGCGGCAGAGCTTCTTAAGCTTTTCTTTAGTCACCCACTAATTTCATACTACTTTCAGAGGCCCCCCATGCAACGTTTCTCTTACCCCTTCCTTCAGTATAGTACATGCATGCAAACGGCGACCACTCAATCTAAGAAATGTTTTCTACATTTTGCACTTGCCTCGTCCCCTAACAATTATATGAGTCAATCTTGCTTAGACTTTTTATTTACGAGCCTGCGCTCATTACTTTCTTGTCAGGCACTTTAAGTCACGATGATACGCTCACGCTATTCGTGACCTGAATGTGTCTACCGGGTGCTCAGCGTTAAAAATATGAAGACTACGCAACATGTATGGCCATTATTGTGGGAGGAAAAAAGAGGCAGACTCAACTTCAGGTGACATCTACGTAAGGTGAAGCATTCTGGGTGTGATTGGCTGATGAAGCATATGTCATATGTATATGTGTGTGTCCACCTATAATTATATTATTCCATGCAGTGTATTATATATACATATATATATATATATATATGAAACGCGCCAAGCGTTTCAACGCACCGGCTTTCTCGCGAGAAAGGTGCTCCATGTTGCCTGTCAACGCATGCGTCGGTAGCGTAATGATTTAAATGTCAGACTTGTGTGCTAGATATCCTGCGTTCAAATCCTGTGCTCTGACAATTCTATTAACGTTTCTTAAATTGTCTGTAACACCGTACAATGTTGAACAAAATGAGTTTGCAAAGTCAGAAAGCCGCTCGAAGTCAAAAGAACGAAGTTGAGGCAAATCCACGTACTCACCATCAATCCCATAATGGTTGGCACGCCCTGCTTGCAGCTCCCGCAGACGCTAATGCCACAGTTCCCTCTAGCAATTATTGTATGAAACTATATACCAGAAATCGTAAACTCGTAAACTATTTATTCCCTGCAGCCTTCCTAGATGGCGTCATCATGTTAAACGCGTTCGGAATTAGAGGCCAGATGCGTACGAAACAGCTTTTTGAACTATGCAAGCAAGCAAGTTTTAAAAGATGGAGGACGCTGAAGCATCACCTTTAAGATTGGAACGCGATAGCATTCAAAGATCCCTAACTGCTTCCCACGCTTGCCGGCAACTGCAGTGTATGTAACCGTAACGTTTACCCGGAAACGCTGGACGCGAACGCTACGCCTGAAGGCGGGCTTTCTGGTAGAAACGCGGCCTATTTCATGGGCCGCGATGCGATAATTAGCCATGCGTCGGAGGCGATCGCCATCTGGAGGTATTGCAAGGAACTGGACGCGCCACTCCGTGGCCCCCAAGATATTCACGCGCCTGCGCGAAGCCAATGGCGGACGCCGTGGCCGGTCTATGTATAGTAGAAATGCTGGAAAAGGGGTTTCTTTGAGTTTTCGCGTAACATATTATGTTTGCTAGTATAGTCAAAATACAATCCGACGCTATCATGTCTTTATGTTGTGTGTAAGTCGTACGTTTCAATTTTTCTACGTATTTTAGCTTCAGAAATTCAATTACTTCAGTAGCTTCCTTGCGCCACATAGAGAACATGGGTATGAGTGGTTCGCAAATCTTTTTGTCGAAACGACATCCGGCGCCCAATTTTCTGAGACACGGGGTCCTTAACGCTCTCGCGTTAAAAGGAGAACAAAGAGATGGGAGAGGGGAAGTGCAGGTGGTGGTGGATGATTGCACGAGTGAACGCATTCAAGAGCACTCGCATAAGCAAGGTGTTTTCAAGAAAATCAACGCTCCTTTCTTAAAGAAAGATGGTTGAATGCGAAGCTTTCCCCCAATGCAAACTGAATCAAAGTCCAAAGCCAATGACCAGGCAAAGAACCCAAGAAATGCTGAGCGACCCGATGCTATGCATATGTGATTTGATTGCTTGTTTAGAATTGTATTTTTTTAACATTGAGCTTGAATGAGCACACATTTCTTTACGTTGCACAGCCTTTATTTTAGATCACGTAGCCGTTGATTGCACGCGCACACTCACACTTTCACGGATGACTCTACACTTGCGTTCGCGTACGGCAGCCTCTTCTGCCATGCGCTGCACCCGCGCCCTACCCATGATGACGGCTTGAAATGCATTGTGTGGCACGCGTAATGCAATGCAGATATATACATTTCGTCTGGGTAGCGTGTCGTTCAATCATCTTTCTTTTAAAAAGGGGGCTTTGATATTTTTCTTTTTTTTTGCAGATCCTAAGAACAACACGTGTTCACGTGCTCTTGCTGTCTCCGATAAGCAGGCAAGCTCAGTCGATCGCGACAGGAGTGGTGTCATGCCGAGCATACGCAACTTGCGCTTCCTGGGAACTTTGTGCGCATGCGCTACTCTTGCTGATATTGTCACTTCGCGCCGTTATCAGGCACTGACTGGCCGGCCAGTCGACGCTGGCGCGGCACTGCGAATTAAAACGGTAGTGTTCTACGCAGATGTGTTAGTTGGCTTTTCTGCAGTGCGTTTTTGGCGCTCACGGACGAATCAAGTGAGACATAGAAACCTTCGCTTGAAAACTCTTAAGTGAGTGACGGCGTTCTTGTAGCGTCTGCACGGCCAGCAGACGGTCATCCTGGTGCCGTAATGCATTGGACAATGATTTTCTTTGCGCAACAAATAAAATTGAAGACCAAGGCACAGTTATCGGTTCATGTTCCCTTCGTAGCCACGGGCATCCCATACGGCACTATCAGTCATCATAACTTGTGCTGAATAAGGTCAATTAAAAGCAACTACTAACGACAACAGACACATAAAAAATGCCTCAAGTCAGTGCAGTCGGGGTGGAGGTTGAAGCAGCTGTGAAGGGTTTGTTTGTGCAGTCTTGTGTGTCTTATATGAAGAAGGCATAGGGCTTAGTGCGCTTCCAAGCTCTAACATTTCTTGGGAGTCAGAGCTCGCTCTAATGAAATTACAAGTAGATTCGTCAGTGTAAGCTGGACATTCTAACAAAATGCGTTTCCCAATTCATAGCACACCAGGGTTGTAATAGTAAGGATTGATGATCGGTTCAAGATGAAATGTATTCAAGCAAAGCTGATGAACCTCATGGTGACGAACACGTTGTGAATGTCTTGACATTACGTCGGGAACAGCTGAGCGGAGAAAGCAATGCCGGTGAAGCGCAAGGCTCCACAGACGATTCCTTCACGCGACTTTGAAAAACATTCATACCACCGCGCTGCCAGTGGTGAACTGGTCAAATCGGTAGAACAATTAGACACAAAAGCTTAGTTAAGTACTGTTGAGCACTCATTAGAAGCGATGAGAGAGAGAGAGAGAGAAAGCAAGGACAGGAAAGGCAGGGAGGTCAACCAGACGAGCACCCGGTTTGCTCCTTACACTGGGTGTGGTGGAAAGGGGAATAGAAAGAAGAAGCGATTAGATTCCCTGAGCTGTAATCCAGGTGTACTGAATCGTTTTCTTTGTGGTTATGACGCACCAAAACTTTCTTGAGTCAGTTGTTAGCATGGATTGGAGCATGTTAACGTTTCTTTTTTTCAGATAAACATTTCATGTTACGATTGTACCATGAGTCATCGTGATTAGCGATAACTGCGCGATTATGAATGTTCTCGTTAGTTAAATTGTTAACTTTATCGAAAAACAATTTCCAAATATCTTGAACTGCATGGACCTCGTTCGAAATTATGCAGGAAATTTTCAAGGGATGTGCTTAGTTCATTCTTAATGGCGTACGATTTATCGGACGAATGTGACGGGGCTGCGGAATCGTCAAGCTTTCTTTCCACTGTCCTCGATCTGTAATGTACATGGTGGAAATAAACATTTGATTTGATTTGATTTGAATGGTATTTATCAGATTCTGCACTTTAAGTCGTAATAAATTAGTATCTAATGAAAACAGAGAGTGGTCACGAAAACCTGGTAAATAATTTATGAACGAAAAAAGATCAATGCTTGTTGTTAGAACAAGATCGAGTGTATTTTTGACATATTCCTTTATTCTTGCTGCTGGCGTGATTAGTTGAAGAAAAGGATAAAGTGAGCATGTGTCGAGAAGTTCGTTTGCTATTGTGAAAAAAAGGATTTATTGTCGCTGTAGTCCCCCCAAGCTCTTTTCATTCGTAGTTATTACCGTGGTCTGCTGGTCGTCATGCTACCAAACAAATTTCGAATGACATTAAGGCGTGGGCTGGTATTTACGGGGCTTACCGCCGTATTCATAAGTGTAACTTAACTTCAAGCTCATGCTTGACTTGATTTAAATGACGCCTGGCATTAACGTGCCCAAAGACGCTCACTGCGTTTCCTTCGGCACGTTCCCGATAGGCGTCACTTAGATCAAGTCAAGCATGAGCTTCAACTTAAGTTGCATTTCTGAATACGGAGGTTACTGTTACAAAGCAACACTCAGACTGTGAAAGGTGCTGGAGCCGAAGTCTTAGGATTGATTTCGACGACCAAGGGCATCCTTAATGCGTATCCCAATGATGCGCATATAATCGTTTTTGTTCTCTGCTGGCTTAACTCACCCTCATTTGGACTTTTGTTACTGTCATATTCCCGGACGGGGAAAAGCGCATGTAAATTTTTTAAGTGGTGCTACTACCAATGTCTTTCGGTCGTACCACGCAGTCGTACTGTGTTCGGTGGAGTCGACATAGCGGACTTGCTTTGTAGTCGTTACGTCTCTGTCGACTCGTTTCGAAGTCGACTTCTTTCTTAATAGACTTCTGTCTTTGTCGAGTCGGCTTGAGTAGAGTTGTCTCCAAGCCGAATAAGCGAGCAACATTGGACGAAACTTGATTGGAAAGCACACGCTCGTGCAATAAAAAGTTTCTTCTTGTACATGTTCACTAGGGCTCAGGGATGCCCGCGTAAGGAAAAGGAAAATGGACCGAATGACATTTAGTTTTCTGTGACGTTACGCGACGGCCCATCAGTAGCTAGTGCTTATCGCTAACAGAAGCATCTCGCGGCCCGCACAGCCAACTAGCGCCCGTTTTAGAGATAATGGCGTCGACTTCCGCATCAGGTGCAACGGTGTGGCAAGGTCCTAACTGCTGCGTAATTAAACGCGCCGGCCGATATTATTGTGTTACCGAGCGCTCGGACGGTGAGAGCGAGCACAGAGAACGAGAGCCCAGTCTTTATGAGTAGAGAAAAGGTTTGCCTGGTCCCAGCTGCTGTTCTGAATAATTGCGTTTGGTGTCCACGTTGTCCGCTTTGTGCCTCCTTCCATTGTCCACCTTCCCGCTACAATTTCCTTCCGCTGAGCGCCCCCTGTTGTTCGAGCTACTCACCCATTGTCAGCTTCTGTTAGCCCTTTGAGGGTGTTCCAAGCGTGCTAGCGAGTAACGTTTTAGGCAAGGAGCAAAGCTTGCACTATGTTTCAATGCAGTTAAGTAGCCTTACATGAATGGTTTCCTACTATGTGGCTCCGTTAAAAATCACAAGAATCATTTTGGTTTTATTAAAAGATCGGCTGAAGAATCTTTGCCGTTGGTCGGTTGGCCGGACTGACTAAGCTGTTTCGCTGTTTTTTAGTAGTCCTACCCGCCTCCCCTGCCGTAACCGGGTGTGTGTCGTACGCAATAGGGAAAGAAAGGAGTTCGCGGACGTAAAGAAGATAGGACAGCATCAACACTTAGTGAAAAGCAAAGTGACGTCTACGCTTTTTGCGTGTGCCTCACATGTATAAGACATGCTAAGCGGGATATTAAAATAACAAGCAGATCAAAGAAAGTACGCTATAACATCAACTGGACATAGAAGACTATAGTAAACATGCCATGTTAAATATCTGGAGAGTTAATAGCAAGATAGTATTCAGTTTACGCGTTCGGTACTTTTTCATGTAGTGCATAGTAGGCATTAAAATCATCAAATAACAAAGCCGACTCCCGAGATTGATGCGCGCGTAGGCCGAATTTATGCCCCGCGGCGATTCTACCTGAAATGAGTTAAAACGAATGCACGAAATAGATCCTTAAGGCTAAGAGGCTGCGGCGCGTACTTTCTTAAATAACTTGTCGTTTCAATACCCACGTTGATTATCTAGAAAGCACAATACTACCTTCTTCACCAGAAAAGATAGCCAGTCGTTGATTTTGGTATCTCAAAAACACAAAACAACTGATTAAGATGGTATTGGAGGGGGTTTCTACGATAGCTTTGTTGAATAGCAGATAACGTGATTTTTCCTAATTATGCGAATATTTCGCTGTGCCTTTTTCATGACATGGTTTACTATGGAGCCTCTACTTTAGGATAAGTTTTGCAACGCTCATTACGCGCTAGGCATGTAAAATCACGTTTTCTTGTAAAATCACTGCCTCCGGACCTCATTACAGTAAAAGTTTTCACACGCCCGCACACACACACACTGCTTCATATAACGTCATGGCTCCTTGTAACATCACGGCTGCCTGTAAGATGACGGTTCATTGTACCACCCATGGTTGTCACGCCATCTTGGTTATGGTGTGGACGTCCCGTCGTCGTCGTCGTTCCGTCGTCCTCATGCCGATGTCGTCATTCCTTCACCATCACACCATCTTCATCACGCCACTGCCGGCACGTCATCGCCATCGTCGCCAAGCCGTTGTCATTTCGGTCTCGCTATACCGTATTCGTCATGCTGCCGTCTTTCCGCCATCGTCCTCACATCGCTGTCGTCTAGCATCGTCGTTGCGCTGTCATCGTGCTGTGGTCATTACGTTGCGGTCATGCTGTAGTCGCCACAGCGTCATCGTCTTTTTGTCGTATTGTCACTGTTTGTTACACAAACGCTCGCGTCATACACAAATGGAAATCATAGCAACTTTCCACCACAAAGCTGTCGCTTGACATGGACAGTCATCCCCCGGTGGTTTCGGTTTCCCTTTTACGGGGTAACCGAAACCTTCTACAATTATGAAAAACGTATAAGGTTTTACGTGCCAAAACCACCATCTGATTATAAGGCACGCCATAGTGGGACACTCCTGATTATGTTTGACCACCTGGGGTTCTTTAACTTGCACCCGATGAGCCGTATATGTGCGTGTTCTTTTTCTTTTTTTTTCTTTTTCGTTTCACCCCCATCAAAATACGAAGCAGTTATGAGTTATAAGTATCGAGATATTCATGTAACATCACAATTCGTTGTTAAATCCCGTCCTAATTGCCGGAAATTAGTTTTCTGTCGACTCACTGCTTTGACGTGTCCTATTTGCCTCGCGAACATAGCGTGGCGCCATCTGCTGGAATCTTCTCTTGACGTAGAAAGCGACATCAGGTGATACTGGTTGCGAAGTGTTTGGCGTTTCCAGCACTTCAGCCACAATACTTTCCGAGTGTTTGTCTATGTGGTACCTTGGCTGAAAAACAACCTAGCGCGTAAATCCCAGTCGTGTATGTACCGCAGCAACCTGACGCTTTCACATTGGCTAATCAGTTCACATGATCATTGAAGAAAGTACCCATATTCACTTTTGCCGCCACAACAGTACTGTTCACAGCATTTGTCGCGGGGAGTGCGGCTTGCCACTTTCTCCAGAAATATCGCGGTATGATGATTTATCACCGGTATATTATAAGGCATAGAAAATGCATATTTTCGTCTCTTCAATTCGCACTTCTAGCGTGTGCGCGCATGCAAGTCTCTGTGCAGGGTATTCTGACGGTTGTCATATCAAGCGAGCGCTATACAAACGCTGCTAGAATTACTTGCTCGGCTCTTCCGATTACCCTTTCTTTCGTTTCCAGTGACTTTATCAGCCTAGCATCTCCCTGCTGCTTCGCTTTGAGGTACGCATGAAAACTCGCACCCGGATCGGTCGAATGCGTGCGGCACTGCGGCACCGGCCAGCCAACCACGCTGTAAGAGTATGCCACTAAATTTCTGCCTTGGGAATGAAACGCGTTATCTGCAAACCTACAATTAAGGCTCAATCACTCAGCCAGCAAGCTGCGTTGGCTGCGGAAAAAAACGCAAGCACGAGTCACGGGATGTAACTTCCTACGTCATTGCGATAGTAGGGCCGCTTTCTCCAGGGGTGGCGCTCGAGGCTAATAGCTTCTGTAACAATATGTATTAAGTGTGATACAAAAAATAAACAACAAACGAAGAAAAATCAGCACTGGTTGAACAAGACATATGTCTCAAACTCGAGTCATCGCGTCGTCAGAAAAACGCTTCATTTGTGCCCAAGGGTAGATTTATGAATTTGATTAGCGTTCTTTGTCTATATATATATATATATATATATATATATATATATATATATATATATATATATATATATATATGACCCGCCGTGGTTGCTCAGTGGCTATGGTGTTGGGCTGCTGAGCACGAGGTCGCGGGATCGAATCCCAGCCACGGCGGCCGCATTTCGATGGGGGCGAAATGCGAAAACACCCGTGTACTTAGATTTAGGTGCACGTTAAAGAACCCCAGGTGGTCGAAAGTTCCGGAGTCCTCCACTACGGCGTGCCTCATAATCACCAAGTGGTTTTGGCACGTTTAACCCCATAATTTAATTTTATATATATATATATATCGATCTTTTTATCTATGTATATATACTCTTGCACGGACCCAGTCGCCCAAGTTGTCTACTAGCTTGGACAACTAGGCATGTGCTCTTGGTGATTACCATCGTGCTCATTCTATCGTTGTCATTCGCGCTTCTTGATTTGACACTCGTCATGTCATCGACGTCACACCTTCCGCGTTGATCACTGGTTCCACTTGTTTCACAGCTGCGCCACTAGGTATATGCTCATCGTCATGATGCCGTCGTGGTCGTTGCATCGTAATAGTTTAAGCTTTGACATCTGGTTGTCATCACGCCTTTCCTGTCACCCGCTCGTCGTCAGACAGTCGTCAAGCATTCGTTCTCATGCCGTCGTCGTGACCCTGCCGTGGTACTTATATCGTCCTCAATACAGCTTCAGTATCCGATTCTCATATCCTGCCGTCATCACACTGTCATCCTTATCCAGTCGTCGTCACACAATCGTCCTCATGTACTCCTCTTCATCCCATTGTCATTATATCATTGCCATGCTAGCAACGCCATTGCGACATCGTCATCCATTCGTCTTCATACATTTGTTGTCATAAATTGTCATGATGTTGTGGCAGTCACTCTACCATCGTAATTCTGACTTCGTCAATCTAGTCTCGTTACGCCATTATCGTCACAGGGTCTTCGTCACACCATTATCGTCATACCGTCGTCGTCAAGTCTTCTATGCCTATCCAGTGGCACAAGTTGTCTTATAGCTTATGCCACTAGCTCACTGGCCACTATGTCACTGGCTCGTAATCAGAATGCTATCATGGCCGTCGCATCATAACTGAAGTCTCATCATCCGACGCTCGTCACGCTGCCGTCGTCACACCGTAGTCGTGATACAGTCTTCATGATGCAGGCGTCGACACGCCATCGTCGTCTAACACTCGTTTTTCATCCCAGTGTTCTCATACCTTTATCATGGTATCGCTGGCGCCGCGTCTTCGTCCTACGTTTCTTTTCATATAGTCGTCATTATGCTGTCGCAGTTGTTCTAACTTCGTCATTCCACTCTCATCATGCGTCATCGTCCCACTGTCGTTTTACCATCGTCATCCGTTCAGTATTGTCACCCCATTGTCATTAGGCCGTTAACGTCATACCGCCTACTTCGTTTCATCGACTTCATGTCTTTTTCACTATTATATCGTTATCATGCTGTCGTAATTCAACCGCGATCACGCCACCTTTGTCATGGCGTCCTCACATCGTGTCTTTGTCAGACAGTCGCTGTCATGCATCCGTTGTCGCACCGTCGTTGTCGTGCCATCATCGTCATTCAAACTTCGTGATCTAGTTGTCGTCGTACCATCATCGTCACGCCATTGTCGTCAAAGATTCGTCGTCATCCCACTGTCCTCATCTCGTCGTCGTCAAGCTGTCATCGTTATAGCACGGTCATCATTTCAGAACCGTCATCTCAATGTCGTCATGCCGTCTTTGTCGTTCCATCGACGCCGTTCCTTCTTCGTCATTCTAGTGTCCCCATAGGGTCGTTGTCATGCTGCCATTATCATGGACGACCTTGGCAAACGCATGTCACAGTGAAAAGGGTCGATACCGGAGATAGTGCATATGGTATATTGGGGTGAGCTCCACCACTGGAAAAGCTGGCGCCGCCGGCGGCGTGACATGCTATGAGGGATCACGTGGATATAGCACGTGGCTGCACATAGTCGCGTCGGCTGCTTCGGAAGCGCCGAGGCGAGCTGGGAACTAAAGTTTAAAGTTGCACCTGAGCTGCAGTTTTGATTAAGCGGGGAATTTCTGCCGCTTCAGGTGTGCGCTTGACAACACCGGAAAGCCCTGTAATAGATATTGGCTGCCTTTGAAGGCGTCCAACATGATAGGCTAGTGGTCGGTGCCGCGCCGGACGCACAGAACGGAGCCCGGTGTCAGCCTTCACACGTACCCGCAGGACAAGAAGCTGCGTGAAGCTTGAATCCCAAAACTTAGAACCGGTGAGCAGCCATCGGCTACGACTTGGGTGTGTAGCAAACACTTCCACGATGAAGATTTCTGATACGGCGTCGGGGTTGCGACGTTCGGTAAGTAGCAGAAAGTGCACAGTGAGACGCTCGCCCAGCCGCGCTGTCCGGCTAATGCCAAGAAGCTTTGGTCTATCAAATTGTCGATGCTAGATACTGGCAATTAAGATCACTGGAATGGAAATGGAATGGTAAAAAGCACATTCGAAAATGCATGGCAACGCTCATGCTTGTGTAGCGCCAAACGATGAAATGTACTGGTTTAAGAAAAAGAAACAGCGGGTAATTGTTCGTTTAGAAGATAAACAAACATAAACATAAACAAAGAGTCCGACGCAACTTGAGAAATAATGATATTGAAGCATTCAAGACTTTAGAATAAAAGGAAAAAAGATGTAATCGTCGCGACGGCATATCACAAGTCGCCGTAGTAGGCACCGAAGTCCCTAGTTATAATTAGACTGTTTTTGAACAGCTCTGATAGCATCCACGCAACAATGGTAGCTTGTGTAGTGTCAAATGCTCATATGCTGCAGCCTAAAGCTCACGGCGCAGTGCGAAAACGCGCTCGTAGCGAAACCGAAGCATTGTGCGCGGACATCCATGCAGACGCGCAGTCGGTCACCGAGAACACGTGCGATCACTGAATCGAGGCTAATTATGTTATACTCCATATTTGGTTATGCAGACAGCCCACTATAAAAACATATTTCACATAGTTCGCTCTCAGCGATTGTCGACCTTTCACGCAAGAGGCTGGTTCGGGTGACCCCATCGCAGCGCATTCACTGTTCGTATTCGGTAAAGAGAAAGTGTCTGTAAACTATTTTGTGCTTTCTGCTTGCCCAAGGTTATTGAGAGTAAAAAAAAATTTCCCTAGTTTCGAGAGTACTTACAGAAATGTCCAGGAGAGCTCCCGCGTGGAGTTTTTTTTTTTTTTTTTTTTTTATTGGTTGCCGACAGCCAAACTTATGGGAAGCGCGCGGCGTTATCCCTCATACTACGCAAGCGAGGCGCTTCCGACAGATGGCGGCTTCGTATGTACTCGCCCCCAATAGCTGAAGTGACAAATGTCTGTGTATGACCTCTACATATTTTGTATGAAAGTGACCTCAGCAGAGCGATGTTCCTCTGTGTTGCTTCATTGTTAATCGCATTAAGATCGACGCTCCTCGTTGGATGGATTCTGCTGTAATTTTTTTTTTTTTTTTTTTTTTTTTTTTTTTGCGGTGAAGACAAACGACGTGCGATGTACACACATCGCCATCCCTCTGATGGGAATGCAGCCTGCCACTGTGGGGCCTAGACCTGTTTTGTGAAAACACTGCAGCCTCTGCTGTGCCCAGTTATTCGCTTGCATTATACTCATGTAATATAATATATAACACAAGGTTGATATTTGGGCTTCTTGCTATAACTGCAGGCCGCAGGCTGCCCAAATTTAGCCCGTCACGTTGGCAATTTCAGTACGCAATGAACAGTCCATACAAGAATTGGCATAGGATTCTTACATAAGAAAAAGAAGACACACACCTGCATGCCGTAAGATACAGTCATATGCAGCCAACAGATAATGAAGCCAAGGGAAGTCACAGTGTGTGATTGCGAACACGCTGAAAACGTATTCCTGGGACCATGAGCGGACAGAATATCAGCGAAGCGAACCATCAAGGCACTCATGAAATTCTTGATTAACGCAGATCTAGATTCAAGACTGTGAACGTGCCCTATGGACACGAACCTGTATACTCGCGCAATCGCAGCCTTCTGTATCTATCCTCATAATCCGTCCTCATACGCCTTTTTTTCTCATCTTCGCATCCCATCTGAGCAGAGTACCACGCTAGAGGATATTACCTCTGGCCAACCTCTCTGATTTTTCTGAATATATTCTCCTTTCTCTCTGAGGAATTGATATTCTCACAGTTCCGTCGCAATATTGCTTATTTTGTACTCCCTTATATTCAAGCGTATTTTCATCCTGAATCAAACAACGATTAGCCGGCAATTCAGCACTGTGTTGTGGTCGCTATTTGTTTCTGTGTTCCGTCTACGCTTCTATGCTTTGCTCTATAGCTAATAAATTTATCTAAAATCTCTAGCTTTTATAGCACCAGACATAGTATGTCTCTTACGTTATTCTGCCACTACAAGAGAGAATGGTAACGTTACCAGCGATAATGAAAATGCAGTGTTGATCAACGCGTATAAAGGAAGAACCTAATGCTCTCGAAAAAGACTTAGCAGTACAGGAGTAATAGAATGGTTCTGTTCCTATCCTACTACTTTTCTTGCCGCCCCGAGAGGAGCCCGGTTTGCTTTTATACACTTATCAGCGTAAGTGGTGTATAAGAAGGTGTAAAACCAAGAAGGAAAAATGATTAGAATATACCAGTCCAGGATAGCAATAATTCTACGACTGGAGCAGACACCTGCTCATGGCGTTGTCTGGCTCAAGAACTCCGTATGAACAACGGTTGAACGTGATATATATTTCTCTCTACTTCATGCACATTACGCGTCAGATGCCTGCGCTGAGATTCAGTTTTAGGCAACGTAATAAATTCTGCATTAAGCTCTTGTTTGTCATCTTCTCCAGTAGAACCAAGCATAGTGCTCAAGTGGGCAAGTTGGACATACGAATTTTAGGCGCACCGAAACATCGCGGGGTGAATGCTAGGGCCCTACAACGCAAAACTAGTCTATTCAGAGCCTATTCGTATCTTCTGACGTCCAAGTTACGTAACTGCTGGCGCAAGCATCGGATGGTGTTTCAAGAACCCAATCAAACGCTCACCTCGTATACAGAAGGTCGTCTTTGTTTGCCTTGGAAGCAAATATCATTGCCTGATTTAGCAGGTTTTTCGAATTTAATTGATTGACAAGAGGTGAAAAGCGCGCAGAAGTGCAGAGGGTTTTGGTGGGCCCGAGCTAGCACGGTGAAAGTAGCTAACCAAATAAGGAGGGTGGTGCCGGCGTCTGCGGTTTGCCCGCTTCCCTTTAGCTTGCGGTGGCTGGGCGAAAATCATGGCGGCGTGAAAAGGAAACGTAAAAATACCGCTTATACGGATTCTCAGCTAAGAATAGAGGGCGGATTGATGTCGTATGGGTGCCGAAATGGCTCGGAGATAATATGCTGCCACGCAAAATTGCTTATTATACGCAGAGAAATCTATTCTCCCCGTCCGCTCCGAGTAGCCACTGCAAAAGTTCGCCGGTATCCATCTTTTATTGCTTTCCGGAACGGAAATCTTCCGAAAAAAAAAATCACATTTCAGCCTGCATATTATTGCATCTTTAATGCATGCACATCACTTTCCCATGGTGTGCTTTCGCAGTTTTGTGACGTCGCATGAAAGAAAGGCCAAGTGGACGTAGCCCGAAAACCTCTTGAACCATCGCGGTAGGCTCATGGTGAGAAAGGCGTAAAATCGGAAAGAAATTATTTTTTTCTTTTGTTTGGTTCTGTCACGCATAATCAGTGCGTAACCGTCATATCAGATAGCGATTTCATGCGGTTTTCGCAACGCCTCATGGCGGAAAGGCAAAGCGGGGGCGGGCCGAAAGATTTTTAAACAATCGTGGAGGACTGATCGCAGAAATGGAAAAGCAGCTAGAAATAGGTTTAGGTTACAGCACTCTAGCTCATTTCACGAGGTGAGTTTTCATAGTTTTGTGACGTCGCGTGAAAGATAGGCGATGTGGGCGAAGTACAAACAATTTTGACCGTTAGCGGCGGTCTAGTGGCGAAAAAGGCATAAAATCGAAAATCTATTTCTTTGGTTCCGCCCAATCATACATAATCAGTGTGTAGACGTCATGACAGATGGGAGTTTTTGCGACTTTTGTGACGTCGCGTGACCGACATGCTAAGGGGGGCTGGCCCAAAAATGTTTGACTAACCTTGAATAGCTAGTGGATGAAATGGAATAGAAAGTGATTGGAAGAGTTTTACGTTATAGCACCCATAATTTCCCGCAAGCAATAACCAAGTTAGAAATTAGCGCTCCCAACGCGTGGCCATCGTATATTAATTTGGTCGACTTTTCCAAAATGTTCGCTTTGCATAAAAACAAAATTTGGCCGTGGTCCTGTCAAGGACGCAAATTTTGAGTGCTCGGAAGTGCTTAGCGACGCTGGCGGAGTACAGTCGCAGACAACTAGAAAAGAATTGCCCACTGGAGCTGACACAAAGACGTGTGAAGCTTCCGCCTTTCTGTAGAAAGACGATCTGGAATCATTTGAAGTCTTTCCTCATTGCTGCCGTTCCACCAGGCAATTTATTGATACTTTAGAACTCTGCTTCGGGGATACGCTAAGCGGAATTTATATAGCGTTGTCAAGGAATCAAGGAAGTTTTGCGTAATAAATGCGGTACCCTTCTGGATTGCCTTCGCTGGTCTGGAAGTGCTACCCAGTGGTGCCGGTAGAGAGGCAATCAGTGATGTTATACTCTCAACCCGAAGGACGCGCACTCGAGCAAGTGAGCAATGCAACTTGAGCAAGAGGCTGTAGCCGAATTTGTGGTTCAGCTGAAGCACCTGGCCAAAAGTTGCGACTATTGCAAATTTCTAGACGAAGCACTTAGAGACAGGCTAGTTGCCTGGCTACGATGCGCTGATACGCAACCTGAGCTGTTTACAGCTGAAGAGCTGACATACGAAGAGGCGTTCAAAATTTAATGGCATACGGTTAATGGCATACGAAGAGGCGTTAAACCGTGAAGTAGCATCCACACAGACTCGGCAAATGGCGTTAGAAGAGCACCAAGGCAGTTCACAAAGGCATTCCAGATTAGAAGTTGATGTTCTAAGGCAAGGCAGTCAAACTAGGGACCGCTATCGAGTCAAGAATGAGTGCCTAGAGTGTTTCCGTTGCGGTAAACGTCACACGGCGGAATGTTGCCGGTACCGCAAATATAAGTGCGATAACTGCGGTGAGCAAGGTCACTTGAGAACAGTGTGCTGACAGCGCCCAGGCAGAACGAAGGCACTGAATGCAATCGATAGCCCGGGAGACGATTCGGACGAAGAGCAAGAAATATACAGTATGACAAATAATAATTCAGCGTTCTATATCACTGTTCAGATCGAAGGACAAACCTTAAAGATGCAGATAGACACAGGGGCCTTCCGTCACCGTCATGCCGAAGTCGGTTTTTCAGCCCAAATTTCCACAACTATCAAAAAAGCGACTGTTCTTTTAAGGACATATACGGGGGAGCTGGTGCCAGTCGTAGGATCAGTAAACGTGCGAGTCGAGTACTGCGATCAAACTGATATTTTACCTGTGCTGATAGTAGATGGCGGGGCAAGAAGGCGGCCATGTCTGCTTGGTCGCAACTGGTTGACAAAACTTAAACTGGCAAGAACTTCGAGCTGTAGAGCAAGACGATGCCGTGGATGAACTAAATAAAAAAAAAATTGAGGCAGTGTTTTCACCGCTGATAAAGTTCATAACGGGCTACAAAGCACAAGTTTATTTGAGGCCAAATAGCACGCCAGTATTTTGCAAGGCCCGTCCTGCGCCTTTTTCATAGAAGCAAGCCTTGTCTGAAGAACTTGACACCTTAGAACGGACTTGGGATATTGAAGTCACCAGAAGTGATTGGGCAACGGGGTTGGTGGCAGTACCCAAGGATGCGGGAGCAAAAGTGCGGCTCTGTGGCGACTACAAAGTCACGGTGAACCCTGCGCTTCTGAGTGAGCATTACCCTCTTCCGTTGCCAGAAGATTTGTTCGCAACGTTAGCAGGTTCAAGGGTATTCTGTGTGCTTAACCTTGCTACCGCTTACCAGCAAGCAGAACTTAACGAAGATGCGAAGGCGCTTTTAACTTTGAGCACATACCAAGGTCTTTACCAATACCAGCGGCTCCCTTATGGCATCGCAAATGCTCCTGCCATATTCCAGTCGCTCCTGGACAGGATTCTCAAAGGCGTCCCTCAAATGGGGTGTTACATTGAAGATGTCATAATTGGGGGTACGAGGGCTGATGACTGTCGGCAAAAGCTGGAACAGGTGTTAACACGATTACAGCATCACAATATGACGCACAGCATGGGAAAATGCAAGCTCTTTTGCAGCGAAGTTTCCTACCTGGGCCACAGAATTTCAGCAGAGGGAATCAAGCCATTGGAATCGAAAGCAACGGTGATAAAGGATGCACCCGAGCCCATGAATGGTACAGAACTGAAGTCTTTTTGTGGAATGGTAACATTCTACGCCAAGTTCTTATCGTACTTGGCAACCGTGGCTGCGCCGCTCTACGAGCTGTTGAAGAAGGGCAAGCGTTGGAATTGGACAAGCAAATGCGCTCTCGCGTTTCGAGAAACGAAGAACTTGCTCACGACCAGTCCGGTACTTGCTTACTATGATCCGAGGCAGCCTTTGGCGCTAAGCTGTGATGCATCGCAGAATGGGCTCGGTGCGGTTCTTTTTCATATACTTCCAAATGGTATAGAAAAACCCATTGCTTTTGCGTCCAGGACCCTTTCGCAAGCTGAGCGTAGCTATGCCCAGATTAAGCGATAAGCGTTGGCGATAATCTTTGCGGACATTCACGTTGTTCACGGACCATCAACCGTTGATAGGCATCTTAGGGCCACGGAAGCAGGTTCCATCTTTGGCACCCGCTCACATGCAACGATGGGCTTTAATCTTGGCTTCTTATCGCTACGACTTCAGATATAAAAAGGGATCTCAAATGCAAGTTGCAGGTGCACTGTCCAAACGGCATGTTTTAAGTGGAACCGGTATAGAGGAGACAGATAGCCTCGCTGTTTTTGAAACTACCCCACTGACGGCTATGGATGTTGCTAAAGCGACCAGGTATGACGGCACGCTAAGCAAGGTTCACCGATATACACTGGAAGGATGGCAAGCACAAGTCAAAGACGCTGAACTGGTACCATACTATAACAGACGCGCGGATCTATCGTTAGAAGCGGGATGCGTCACGTGGGGAAGTCGTGCTATTGTGCCAACAACGTAGCAAGACGTCGTGCTGGGACTGTTGCACGCAGAACGCCCCGGGGCATCACGCATGAAGATGCTCGCACGCAGCCTGCTATGGTGGCCAGGGCTAGATGCAGACATAGAAGGAGCGGTAAAAAGGTGCAGCATCTGCCAAGCGATGCAAAACAGTTCTCCTCGTTCACCGCTCGAGCAATTGCCATTTCCCGCCCGATGCTGGCAGCGAGTGCATTTGGATTTTTTTTAATTTGAAAAAAACTATATTCCTTTTGTGTGTTGTCTCCTTTTCAAAACAAATTGAGATGTTCCCTATGAGCTCAGCTACAGCCGCAAAGACTATCGAGCGGTTGCGGAGTCTATTTGCTTCTTACGGATTCCCCGAACAAATAATTTCTGATACTGGCCCATAGTTGTCATCGTAGGAGTTCCAGGACTTCTTCGATGGCTGTGGTATCCGGCGCACGTACAGCCCGCCATACCATCCGGAATCCAATGGAGCTGCCGAGAGGACGGTGCAAACCGTTAAGAGGAGCCTCCGCAAGCTGATGTTGCACGACAAAAAGGGGGGATACAGCAGACCGCTGCGGGAGAGGCTGGACGACTTCTTGCTGGTATATCGGACAACACCTAGCACAGTAACAGGAAAGTGTCCAGCCGAAATGTTTCTGAAACAAATGCCGCGCACGAGACTGTCCTTGCTAACGCCATCATTTCGAGACGACATGCAGGGCCAGCAAGAAGCGGTAAAACGGCAGCATGACCAACGAAGATCGATTTCCCGTTCATTCAGGGCAGGGTACTGCGTATACGTGAAGACTGCCAAGAAAGACAAGGTGTCATGGACGGAAGGGTATGTGGTGCGGCTAGTTAGCCCTGTGACCTATCTCGTAAAAACGCAGAACACAGTCCGGCACGTTCATGTTGACCATTTACGCTCGCGCAGGTTCTAGCATGCAGGATCAAACGTTGGTGGTGCGGAGGCCCGGAGAAGACCCGGGACCGAGGACGTTGTGCGTCATCGGGAGGCCCCAACCATGCCCCAGCAGACATATAGAAAAACAGGAATTGCCACGGCCTCCTGCCCACGATGCACATCCTCAGACGCAAGCGGAAGCGCCTTCCAATCCTCCACCAGTGCTGCGCAGAAGTCAGCGCCAGGAAACCACCAGACCGATATGGGTCTCGCGATTTCCGCGACTGAAGATAGTCATAAAGAGGACAACGATCTTGAGGAGAAGGAATGTGATGACGTAACGTCAAGCGCATGCCGTGCCACTTCGTCATCACGTGCACTGATATCAGTAGCGGATAAGCAACCGCTGCCTATAAAAAGCTTGTCAAAAAAGAATAAACGCTGATTTCTTGTTCTGCACCGGCCACTGTCGTTTTCTGGAGTACGGCTTCTCTTGCCGCACCCTACTACACAGGAATGGTCGATAGACATGGCGCACGCCCACGGGAAGGGCTGTCAGTGCGTGTCACCAATATACAGGGCTATTCGCGTGAGGGAGATATCCTCTTCGCTGAATGAAAAGCGCGCACGTGAAGATCCCATCACGCGTTAACTAGGTAATGCAGCTGCGTGATACTTCGCATCACGACGGCAACCTATCACTTCTAGAGCCAAGAAATGCCCCGAGAGTTTAGCTGCAGTGCTTTCGCTAGTGCATCAAAAGTAAAGACAGCTGGGAGCGTTGGCGTGATTCTTTTCTTGAAAACTGCGCAGTTGAAAACAGCACGGAAGCATGAGAAGAGCGACTAGAACGAGCGCTGTCAACATTGTAGACAACCGTTACAACCGTATAGGGTTGTTCGGATTTAGGTGAATGGTATTCTAAGTATCCGAATCTAATATTTCCCAATTCCCTTGCTAGAGCAGAACTTCCCCATGACTGGCGTCATGCCAAAATAACTCCCATACCAAAAAAGGCAAACCAGTTCATGCCATCCGCGTATAGACCTATATCGCTGTTATGTGCATGTGTTAAAATACCGGAGCACACAATATTCAAGCACATTTCTGTGTGCAGAAAAAGTAATGGTTTAATAGATAGTCGTCAGCATGGTTTCCGACGCAGTTTGTCACGCATGCACTTGCTCGAGATGGTTCACGACCTTGCCATTGGCATAAGCAAACAGAGCCAAATTGATATCCTATTCTTAGATTTCGAAAAAGCATTTTACCGCTTTCACACCACAAGCTCCTTCTCAAACTAAAACCAATTCTGAAAAACGACTCTTTATTAGCTTGGATCTAAGCATACCTAAACTGCAGGCATCAGTGCGTCACGCTTAATGACAGCAATTCGTCTTCTAGCTGCGCCGGTTCAATCCGGCATACCACCAGGATCTATCCTCGGGCCTCTCTTCTTTTTGGTTTTTATTAATGATATCGTCCACAATATTCCCGTCAAGATACGGCTTCTCGCTAACGACTGTGCGCTTTATGATGAAGTTAACGCCTGCAGTGACCAAGTTCTTCTGAATAACTCCTTAGCTAAATTAAATATTGGTGCTAAACATGGCAAATCAATATTAACCCAGAAAAACTGTGGCGTTGACTATAACCGGCAAGAAAGACCCTTTAAAATTCCAATACAGCCTGGATAATTATTGCCTGTCTTTTTTTTTCAGCATATACGTACCTTGGCCTTGTCATTACATCTGATTTAAGGTGTAATGAACATGCATCATATATTGAAAAAGAAAAAAAGCTTTGAGAAAACTGGGATACTTATGACGGGCACTAGCTAAGGCAACCCGCGAAATTAAACTATTTGCTTATAAAACATGTGTATTACCAGCACTAGAGTACGCGTCGGCTCTCTGGGACCCGCACACACAAGTTAACATAGATAAACTTGAATCAGTCAGTACACAGGAAAGCCGTAAGATTTATATTTAATGCCTGCCAACGTGACACATCGCCAACAGTTGTTTTGGAAAGCGCAAAATTGGAAAGTCTTTCGGACTGAGCCGGTATCGCGAAAGACTGAAGCTATTGTCACGTGGTCGTGACGTCAAAGAACACAGTAGCAATACTGTGGAACACAAAACTAACTTTTATTGAGTGAACCTGTGCCCACAAAAGAGGCTACACTTATAGCACAACGATAGCGGCGAACACGCTCGGCGATCGTCGAAAATCTGATCAGCGGGTCAAGCGCGTCGGCTTTTATACAGAATCGTCGAATGTTCCAGACTAATCGTTGGGACCCGCGTGCCTTCCACAAAGTTCTACACCATTCGCGTCAGGCGAATAAATCAGATAACACAAGGTTCGGCGACAACAGACTGCGGATAGAAGCATCGATAACTTTCCAGAAACTTCGGATACATGCAAGCGCGTCCCGCGCTGTGCGATAAGATTTGTTAGGCGGCGAAACGTGGTCGCCCGATAAATATAAGTACACGTGTCAATACCCCCCTCTTAAATAGCATCGTCCCGAGGCTACAAATATAAGAGAGCTAAACACAAAAGGACACTTATTAAACATAAGTAACAAAACAACGAAAAGAAATCAAGTCCAAAGGTCAGTTATGCGAAGTCCCAAAGTTCGTCAACGCTGGTGATACGGCTTGAGTCGCACAACGTGGACAATTTCAGGTAGTGAGCGGCGCCGCTGTGACAGCGAAATGCCGTCTGGCACGACCTCATAGTCCAGTGCGCCAATACGTCGGATGATCTTGTACGGTCCGAAATAGCGACGGAAGAGCTTCTCGCTCAGTCCTCGTCGGCGTATAGGGGTCCAAACCCAAACACGGTCACCGGGCTGGTACTCGACAAAGCGTCGTCGGAGGTTGTAGTGTCGGCTGTCGGTCCTCTGCTGGTTCTTGATCCGCAGGCGGGCGAGCTGTCGGGCTTCTTCGGCGCGCTGGAGATAGCTAGCGACGTCAAGATTTTCCTCGTCAATGACGTGCGGCAGCATGGCGTCGAGCGTCGTCGTCGGATTCCTGCCGTAAACCAGCTTAAACGGCGTGATCTGTGTTGTTTCTTGCACCGCCGTGTTGTAAGCGAATGTTACGTACGGCAGGACTGCATCCCAGGTCTTGTGTTCGACGTCGACGTACATTGCTAGCATGTCGGCGAGGGTCTTGTTCAGGCGTTCCGTGAGACCATTCGTCTGCGGGTGGTAGGCAGTTGTCCTCCTGTGGCTTGTCTGGCTGTATTGCAGAATGGCTTGGGTGAGCTCTGCTGTAAAAGCCGTTCCTCTGTCGGTGATGAGGACTTCTGGGGCACCATGTCGCAGCAGGATGTGCTCGACGAAAAATTTCGCCACTTCGGCTGCGCTGCCTTTTGGTAGAGCTTTAGTTTCAGCGAAGCGGGTGAGGTAGTACGTCGCCACGACGATCCACTTATTCCCGGATGTTGACGTCGGAAACGGCCCCAACAAATCCATCCCAATCTGCTGGAATGGTCGACGAGGAGGTATGATCGGCTGTAGTAACCCTGCTGGCCTTGTCGGTGGTGTCTTGCGCCGCTGACAGTCTCGGCATGTCTTGACGTAACGGGCGACGTCGGCGGTCAGACGCGGCCAGTAATACCTTTCCTGTATGCTCGACAGCGTCCGGGAGAATCCAAGGTGCCCAGCGGTTGGATCGTCGTGTAGGGCGTGCAGTACTTCTGGACGCAGCGCTGACGGTACAACAAGAAGGTAGCTGGCGCGGACTGGTGAGAAGTTCTTCTTCACGAGCAGGCTGTTTTGTAGCGTGAACGAAGACAACCCGCGCTTAAATGCCCTTGGGACAACGTCGGTGTTCCCTTCCAAGTACTCGACGAGGCCTCTTAACTTCGGGTCTGCTCGCTGCTGTTTAGTGAAGTCTTCCGCGCTTATTATTCCAAGGAAGGCGTCGTCGTCCTCGTCGTCTTGCGGGGGGGATCGATGGGGGCGCGTGATAAGCAGTCGGCGTCAGAGTGTTTTCTTCCGGACTTGTATATTACGGTGACGTCATATTCTTGCAATCTGAGGCTCCACCGCGCCAGCCGTCCTGAAGGGTCCTTTAAGTTAGCTAGCCAACACAACGCGTGATGGTCGCTGACGACTTTGAATGGCCTGCCATAGAGGTAAGGGCGGAATTTTGCTGTAGCCCAAATGATGGCGAGGCATTCCTTTTCAGTCGTAGAATAATTGCCTTCCGCTTTTGACAGCGACCGGCTAGCATAAGATATCACCCGTTCAAGTCCGTCTTTCCTCTGGACTAGGACGGCACCGAGGCCTAGGCTACTGGCGTCAGTGTGGATTTGGGTATCGGCGTCCTCGTCGAAGTGTGCAAGTACCGGCGGCGACTGCATGCGTCGTTTGAGTTCTTGAAATGCGTCGGCCTGCGGCGTTTCCCACTTGAACTCGACATCACATTTCGTTAGATGTGTTAGCGGCTCCGCGATGCGTGAAAAGTCCTTGACAAAGCGCCTATAGTAGGCACACATGCCAAGGAATCTGCGCACTGCCTTCTTGTCGATTGGCTGCGGGAACTTTGCGATGGCAGCTGTCTTCTGCGGGTCGGGGCGTACTCCAGATTTGCTGATGACGTGGCCTAGGAATAGAAGCTCATCGTAAGCGAAGCGACACTTTTCCGGCTTCAGAGTGAGCCCTGATGACTTGATGGCCTCTAATACTGTCGCAAGCCGCTTAAGGTGATCGTCGAAATTTCCGGCGAAGACGACGACGTCATCCAAGTAAACAAGACAGGTCTGCCACTTCAATCCTGCTAAAACCATGTCCATCACGCGCTGGAACGTTGCAGGCGCCGAGCACAGTCCAAATGGAATAACCTTGAATTCATAGAGGCCGTCTGGCGTGATGAAGGCGGTCTTTTCGCGATCCCTTTCGTCGACTTCTATTTGCCAGTAGCCAGACTTGAGGTCCATCGATGAGAAGTATTTAGCATTGCAGAGCCGATCCAATGCGTCGTCTATCCGTGGGAGGGGGTATACGTCTTTCTTCGTGATTTTGTTCAGTCGACGATAATCGACGCAGAAACGTAGGGTTCCGTCCTTTTTCTTCACTAAAACAACTGGAGACGCCCACGGACTTTTCGACGGCTGGATGATGTCGTCGCGCAGCATTTCGTCGACTTGTTGTCTTATAGCTTCGCGTTCTCGCGTAGAAACTCGGTAAGGGCTCTGGCGTAGTGGTCGAGCGCACTCTTCGGTTATTATGCGATGCTTTGCGACTGGTGTTTGTCGAATCCTCGATGACGTCGAAAAGCAGTCTTTGTATCGTCGAAGCAGACTTCTGAGCTGTTGCTGCTTAATCACGGGGAGACTTGGATTTATGTCGAAGTCTGGCTCGGGAACTACGGTCGTCAGGGTAGATGCAACAGAATCCGAGAGGACAAAGGCATCGCTGGTTTCCTGAATTTCCTCGATGTATGCGATCGTCGTGCCCTTGTTGATGTGCTTGAACTCCTGGCTGAAGTTTGTCAGCAACACTTTCGTGTTTCCTCCGTGCAGTCGAGCGATCCCTCTTGCGACGCAAATTTCACGGTCGAGCAATAAACGTTGGTCGCCTTCGATGACGCCTTCTACGTCAGCGGGTGTTTCGGTGCCGACCAAAATAAAAATGCTGGAGCGAGGCGGGATGCTCACTTGATCTTCGAGCACACTCAAGGCATGGTGACTACGACAGCTCTCCGGCGGTATCGCTTGATCTTGTGACAGCGTTATCGATTTCGACTTCAGGTCGATGACTGCGCCATGTTGATTCAGGAAGTCCATGCCGAGAATGACGTCTCGTGAACACTGTTGGAGGATAACGAAGGTGGCAGGGTAAGTCCGGTCATGAATGGTTATTCTTGCCGTGCACATTCCTGTCGGCGTAATCAGGTGTCCTCCAGCGGTCCGAATTTGGGGGCCCTCCCATGCAGTCTTAACCTTCTTCAACTGGGCGGCGATGTGTCCACTCATTACGGAGTAATCGGCCCCTGTGTCGACTAAGGCAGTGACTGCGTGGCCGTCGAGAAGCACGTCGAGGTCGGTGGTTCTTTGTCTTGCGTTGCAGTTACGCCTCGGCGTCGGATCACGGCTGCGTCGCGTTGACCTGTGGTTGGTACGTGGCGTCGTTAGGTGGTCTTTCGTCAGCGTGTTCTTTCCTGCCAAACTTCGTCGGGACGGCGGTGTGTCGTCGTTGTTATGTCGTCGAGATAGGCTTTTCGGCGTCTTCGTCGGCGGCGGAGGATCTTCGTCAGTTCTACGAACAGCAACCGCACCTCCATCGGTTGCTGCTTTTAGTTTTCCGGATATGGGCTGACGGACCGGCCCCGGGCTGGGCCAGTGTATGGTCGGCGCTGTGGCGACAGGTAGCGGCCTGGTGACAGCGAACGGGACGGTCGTCGAGGGCTCCACTGAGTAGCGGCGAGGTAGTCGGCGATGTCACGAGGGCGTTCACCTTCCCTCGGGCGCTGTGCGTTGACGGCGAAGCCTCACAATCCCAGCTCGCGGTATGGGCATCGGCGGTAAACATGGCCGGCTTCGCCGCAGTGGTAGCAGAGCGGGCGGTGGTCGGGGGCGCGCCAAATGTCCGTCTTCCTCGCGTAGGTGCGCTGGGCGACGGTGGTCGTACTGGCGGCGGCGGCGGACGACAGAATTGGGGCGTTGCAGGGCCCTGGCGCGGTCGCGGAGGGGGATCTTGACGGCGTGCGACGGCGGCGTAAGTCATCGCTTCTGGCTGAGGCTGCGGTACTTGTGGTTGCACCTCAGGAACTCCAAGCGATCGGTGCACCTCTTCTTTCACGATGTCGGCGATCGAGGCCACTTGAGGCTGCGACGATGGCAAGACCTTGCGCAGTTCTTCGCGCACAATGGCCCTGATGGTCTCGCACAGATCGTCCGTGGCCAGTGATTGAATTCCGGCGTAGCTTGTTGGCTTGGTGCGGCGGTCGAATTGCCGGTTCCGCAATTCCAGTGTCTTCTCGATGCTCGTCGCCTCACGAAGAAACTCGTCGACGGTCTTCGGTGGGCTTCTTACCATTCCGGCGAAAAGTTCCTCCTTTACGCCTCGCATCAAGAAACGCACTTTTTTCTCTTCGGACATTTCCGGGTTGGCGTGCCGGAAAAGACGGGTCATCTCTTCTGTGAAGATGGCGATGGTCTTATTGGGTAGTTGGCCTCGGGTTTCCAGCAGAACTTCGGCCCTTTTTTTTCGGACAACGCTCGTGAACGTCCTCAGGAAGTTACTGCGGAATAGGTCCCATGTTGCTAGGGTGGACTCCCGGTTTTCGAACCAAGTCCTCGCGGCATCTTCCAAGGAGAAGTACACGTGTCGTAGCTTATCCTCAGAGGTCCAGTTATTGAAGGTCGAGATCCTTTCGAAGGTTTCGAGCCAGGTTTCAGGATCCTCTGACGTAGCTCCACGGAAGGTAGGGGGCTCCCTGGGTTGTTGAAGTACGATGGGTGACACTGGGGCAGCCATCGTGGTTGTCTTGGCCACAATCTTCTTGGGCTTCTCAGGTAGAAGTCCGTGCTCCAAGGGCAGCTGTTGTAGACGACGGCTTGCTCGCTGGTCCAGGACTACGTTGGTGCTCTCTTTGCGGTCCGGGCTTGGATCACGGCTTGTCGGGGGCGTCCGGTAAATGGACGAAAAGCACCTCCACCAGATGTCACGTGGTCGTGACGTCAAAGAACACAGTAGCAATACTGTGGAACACAAAACTAACTCTTATTGGGCGAACATGTGCCCACAAAAGAGGCTACACTTATAGCACAACGATAGCGGCGAACACGCTCGGCGATCGTCGAAAATCTGATCAGCGGGTCAAGCGCGTCGGCTTTTATACAGAATCGTCGAATGTTCCAGACTAATCGTTGGGACCCGCGTGCCTTCCACAAAGTTCTACACCATTCGCGTCAGGCGAATAAATCAGATAACACAAGGTTCGGCGACAACAGACTGCGGATAGAAGCATCGATAACTTTCCAGAAACTTCGGATACATGCAAGCGCGTCCCGCGCTGTGCGATAATATTTGTTAGGCGGCGAAACGTGGTCGCCCGATAAATCTAAGTACTCGTGTCACTATTCTATATTACATATTATAACAAGTTGGCAATAGAAAAAAGTAAGTACATCAAACCAATCTTGTGCCGCGGAACGCGTTCTTCTCACCCTGAAAAGTAACTGAACCCCTCTGTCATACCAATTTATACAGGTATTCCTTCTTTCCTCGTACGACTAACGACTGGAATAATTTACCATCCGAGGCTCTCAAAAGCGCCGATCTGAAATCGTTTGTTCATGAGTTGCCTGCACCGTGTTACTGAGAATTCTGCTTTGGTTTATTTCTACAGTTTACTTTGTTCTAACCCCCATGCAGTCACAGTGACTGATTTAATTCATATTTAACTTGTTGTCGCTTTCGTGATAAATATGCTCGCGTTTACTTATATTATTGCTTTCGACATTATTTGCTGCACTGTGCATGGTATCTACGCGTCAGTTTTGTCTGCTCGGGTGTACGAAATTGCTTGACTTGTTATTGGATATTATGTTTTCGTGCGGTTCGTGTATCGGTTCGGCCATTTTTATTATGTTACATATTTGGTAGTTGCTATTCGTGTGGTGCCGAGGTGGTGTTAGTTGATATTGCTGTAGTATCACATAACTTTGCTTTGATTTGTGCATCATTCGGGCTTTCATTCTATACGATTATTACTTTTCTTCATTTCTTTCTTTTTTACTGCAGTAAGATTAGCTCTACAGTTCATTCTGTTCCGTATTTTCTGTGTTATGTTAATTCCAATGTATCGCTCATCCCTGCCTAAAGTTTGGCATTTATAGTGGCAGTATTTCCTTGAGCAGGAGGAGGAATAAACTTTATTAGTAGAAATGAGCCGACTGTCATATCGTCCGAGGTGGGCGGCGTCCCTAGTCCAGGATGCCGTGGGCCTGAGCCGACAGCTTGGCCCTGCTCACCAGGCGATGCTGGTCTTCAGGGCTCGAGCTTGTCAGCTGGGCCTCCCACTGCTCAACGGTTGGTCCGGTGATGGGCGGTGTCGATGGGCTTTGTTGACATTCCCATACGATGTGGTAGAAAGTATTGGACGTAGAGCAGAAGGCGCATTTGTGAGTATAGCTCGTCGGATACATGGCGTGTAGCAGGGTGCCGTGCGGGTATGTGCCGGTCTGTAGTTTTCGGAAGATCACCGCATCTTCTCTTGTCAGCTTGGGATGCGGGGGTGGATAGATCCTCCTACCCAGTCTGTAGTGGCTCAGGATATCGGCGTATCTTTTCGGGACGCTATCTTGTTGGTCTACCGGTGCTCGTGAGCCCGGTGGGATAAAATGAATAAAATAAATGAGCACTATTCGTTCTCACGCTTATTTTCGTACGGTCTTTAACTGCGCATTTTAAAGAATTCTAGTGCGTCTTTACGGCATTGATATATGACCTTGGTTCTAACGGCAGTGTAGAAAGCAAGTTCCCCAGAGCTGACGTCAAAGCGACCTTCCTGCTTCTCCTCGGGATAAGCCCTGTTCGAATACCCTTCTTTCTCGAAAGGAGTAAGTTGTGAATAAACGTGAGCATGTGCGATCAGCTGAAGAATCTAAGCCGCATCCCAGTATGCATCTAACCCGCAGAGCAGACACACGAAAGTAGCTGATCTGCAATTATTATGATGGATGATAAAATAACTAGACCCGACTCAAGTTTTGGAACTGTGTGAAGAGCGGCGAGTAAGTGCGTAGAGGGTGCCTGCAGGGAGCCTGCTAGATTTAAATGTCTTAGTCTCCCAAACAAGTCAACTATGCGGCTCGACCACGAAGGCATCTTCAATGCGTCGAGCGATTATCTGTACAGAGTCAAAAACACCAGCACGGCACTAACAGTCGTCAATACACGGCTAGCACACGAAAGCCCAAAAAAATATTTGAAAACGATGTATGTGATAATTCACCTAGCATTTACTCATTTGCACAAACGCACTAAATTGCCATGTCATCGAAGTTAATAAACTTGCCTTATAAGGTATGTGATGCGTAACATCACCTGCAAAAATTTTAAAGGCGCAGGAATGTGTCTGCAGCAAATGAATCTTTTATGTGCTACAATTCGCACATTGGGAATGAACAACGCAATTTCATATATGCGAACCCCACAGCGAAAAGTCCCTCATCTTCACCACGCTGTTCATTCACAATGAACATAAAGTAGCTCGCGCAGCCTTTCTTAAGCCTGCACTAAAATTCGCATTGCCCTTTGTGCTTAATAATTGTATTATGCAGCAGCAATCCAAAATAAATGAGTGACATCAGGTGCTGCCTGTGGCTGCACATTTCTATTTGACGCTCCTTTAGTAGACGTCAAGAACTATATTTGACCGTAATTAGGGCATATGACACCATGTTATCTGCAGATTTCGGCCTTATCTCACCTATGCACCAAAGTTATGGCTACTACTTAGGCAAGGATCCATTGGAAGCGCCCTACCAAAGAGGCTTATTAGTCGGGATCTGCAGCGCCTTGTCGACCAACGCTGCAGACGGTGAAAAAAGAATGATTTCGTTTAAGTTACTTTTCTCAGTCTCTATAGCGCGAGAATAAATTGCTGAAGCAATGCTGCACAAAGTTTAAAAAAAAAACACTGAATTACAACAAAACGGGGAGCAGGGTTTTCGATAGGTGTGGTGCGCAATGCAATGGAAGAAATCTCAAACGCTCCTTTTCTCAACGTATTTACGAGGTGCGTGCTTGCACTTGAAAAGCATCGTAGATGATATGCTTTTCTTTTTCACGCTTCATGATGCAAGTTCTCGCTTTACCCTCAGCTTTGGGATCCCATTACTCCTCTAGCACGTCGATGTGACGGTCCTCGGGAAAGCGCGCGTCAGCCTCTATATACACCTTTCAGGAATCAGATGCTGAGGCACATTTATCTTGCAGCATAGCAGCCACAGCGCCATAGCTTACTTCCGGTGCTTGTAGATTCTCATATCGCCTTCGGTGCCTTCGCGCAATTCATTACGCGCGACAGCTCACGCTGCAAGCGAAAACGCATCAACTGCAGCAACCATAAATCATCAAGGCAGAAAGACTGGCACGTAGTAGTGATCAGCATCCAGCCTCGATAGGCTCATTTTTTTCTACTTGTCGCAAAAACCGCAGAGATTCGAACGCAATAGCATTCAGCGAAAATACTGCCACATATCACTTCATGGTTAAAGGATTCTTTTGATCTCTCGCGTCTTTCTACGCAGATCTTCTGAATGGAGGGGGATATATATGTCCTCTTCGTAATGGGTATGGCGGGCAACTTTTCTTTACTGAGCTGATAACGTTGATCGTAAAGAGATGGCGACATTTTCAGTGGTGAATGCAAAATGGGAAGTTCAGCAGAATATTCCTGACCTTGGGTAGACTAAAACTATCGTGGTTTTTACGTGCGTTGTTTTATATAAAAATCAGGCGCACTAAAAGCAACAGAAAAATTACGGGATTCAAAGTTGTAGCGTTTTGATGCTTTAGCATTTTGCGTACGCATGCATCGTACAATCCTGAGTATCTACAGTTCCGGGACTGGAATTTTATTTTATCAAAATATTGGCATTTCTTTACAATATGTCAAGTGTGAAATTGGAATCTGTAGCAAAAGAGTCATTGTGCAAATGAGCATGGGCGTGCAAGCGAAGCATTTGCAACGCATTATTCATGAAAAATTGTATTTCTCGCTCAGAAACCAATCGTTGAAGTAAATGCAAAAATGCCACGATAAAGGCGAATTCGTCAGCATAAAACCATGTCAAAAGCCTTCATAAATTATTAAAATGTGCGTTTCTTTTATTAGAAAAACAAAGACGTTTTCCTGTGAGCGCATTGACAGTGCCCTCTTGCATCGTCCACCCGCACTTAGAACGCAGATATCCAAAATATTTTAAGTTTAACTGTGGAGAAGTTTTTTTTAAAGAAATAAAGTGTTAAAATGGACGCATTCTTTACTTAGGAGCACAAATAAATGGTTCACTCTGATATGTTCAGGTTGCGCGAGAACCTCTGTAAAAATCTCGTGCGAAGCATATTGATAATCGCATGCCTGGGCCCGTTCCGGGGTGTATGATACTTCTAAGTGTGTCGTTTGCTTGCTTATAATTTAGTTATTAACCTACGTCTCCTTTGTAAAGTCTACTGTGCACTTATTGAAGGCGACTTAGGTGTCACGGTGGGCGCCACGAGTAGGCAGTGGAGCACGCAGCGAAAAGTGCGGCGGAACGCACAAGTGAGAGCACCTAGCGAGCGCAGAGCAAGGCGCTCCGCAGAGCTGGCCCTGCAATGTGCGCGAAGGGAAGCCCGAGGCAACACCTGCAACCTCGGTGATTGTGCGGCTTTGTCGAACACGCTCAAAGCAGCTAGCTTCCATGGGGAACAGGTTATCCACTCTATGCACCCACTTTCAAGATCAAGGTGAAATGATTTGTGTGTTCGGCCTACGCGCAGTCTATATATCTCTTGGTTGATATTGGGCGTGGCCCACACATACACATGTTTGACGACTGGGAAAAGCCCTCGGCAGCTGGCTCATTGGGTACCTTCGCACTTGCTCATGTTTTGTGTGTCGCCATTGGTGCTAATTTATCAGCTGTTTCGTTTCGTGGGATATCGCTACGGCTTGGTAGCAACGCCAAACGTATTATTTTGCCGTGTTCCTCTGCTCTTCGCAGCATGCGCAACATGTCTCCTAGAAAAGGTTCACATACAGGTTTTAGATTTAGGACCTTTAATGCTTTTAAGGAATCTGTGTATATGACTGCTTTTCTTTAATTGCGTGGTACTATTTCTTTTACGCCTGTACACAAAGCATATACTTCAGCTTTAAGAACGGGGACAAGCTGTGGTAGTCTAATGCAATATTCCAAGTGTTTGGATACTACGGCACTTCCAGTATGTTTTTGCGTTTTTTAGCCATCCGCGTAGAATTCAATATGGTCATTATATTTTTCGTGTATATAGGGCTAGGAAATCCTGCATAATGTGCTCGCGCGGTGTTTCTTTCTTTTTGTGATGCGTCAGGGCAAAGACAGAAATGTGCGAAATCACACCATGGAGCTAATCTGTTCGGTGTTTTGGCAACGTTGAGAGCCTCGTTAGGTACGTTATATTCTTGACCTATTTCTTCTAACCGGAGGAAAAGAGGTCTTATGGTGTGTGGTTTATTTTTCGAGTGTATTCTGTTCGTGATGTGAGGAACAATGCTGTGGCATATATGGTTCGGTTTAGCTCTAGTTTATAGGGCATAGGAGACTGTGAGCAAGGATCTTCGGTATTCCAGGCAAGGTTCATTGTTCTCGGCAAATAACTTTTTCACGGGTGAAGTTCTCTACGCACTAGCTGCCAAGCGTGGCCCGTGAATATGTACGGGATCGAGACGTTTGAGATAGGAGTACCTTGGTAACCCGTAAACTATGCAGCCGTAATTAAGTATACTACGCACGATAGAGCGGTAAATATGTAAAAAGCACATTCGGCAGGCACCCCAATGTTTCTGTGATAGAACTTTCAGGATGTTAAGCGCCTTGTACGCCTTCTTTTTTGTCTTGATGTGGGCAATAAAGTTTAATTTAAAGTGAAAAACCAGTCCAATAAACTTATGTTCTGGTTTAAGCGGTAGTGAGCGTTCATTTAATTTCGGAACAGGATCCGAGTACAAGCCGCGCTTCTGCGAAAACGGAAGGGTGACGGATTTTTTAGCAGAAAAACGAGAACCATTTTAATCTGCTCATTTTGTCAGTTTGTTAATCGTTAACTGGAGCTGCCTTTCACACGTAGGTATACTTGAGCACGGCGTGCAATATAAAGGTCGTCAACATACAGTAAGTGCATGATGGAAGGCGGAATCACTGAATTCATTTTCACCACGAAAAACGTTGTGCTTAAAATGCAACCCTGTGGCACGCCATTTTCTTCCATGAATACGAGCGAGAGTACGGAGCCCAAAAGTGCCTGAAAACTTCGCCTTGAGAGGAAATCCGAGGAACAGTTAAGCACCCTGCCGCATATTCCCAGGTTTGCCAAGTCTCTCAAAATACCATACCTCCACGTGGTGTCGCAGGCTTTCTCTAGGTCAGAAAATACCGCTAAGCAGTGTTGTCTAAGTAAGAATGCTTTACGTATTTTGTGCTCAAGACGCGCGAGATGATTCGTTGTTGAGTGAACTTTCCTATAACCACAGTGGGCAACGTTTAGTAAGTTCTCTACTACTAGGATGTGTGTTAAGCTAATGTTTATTGCGCTCTCGAATGATTTTGCCGTGCAGCTTGTAAGGTCTTTAGGCCTATAGCTGCTTGGTGACGTTGGCGGCTTTCCAGCTTTTAAAAGGGAACTATAATAGCTGTCCTCCATTTGGCGGGCATTCTTTCTGCTTCCCAAATCATATTAAAGAATAAAAACAGTGCTTCTCTGGCGGTCTGGGATAGGTGGGCGAACATTGCGTGATGGATTCTGTCCGGACCAACCGCTGTCTTATTTCCCGCTGAAAGTACTCTATTTATCTCGTGGAGTGTTAAAGGCAGATTCTGTGGTTCATCTGAGCCTCCGGTCATCGGTAGTTTTCATTTTTCTTCCATGTCTTTGTATTTTATAAAGGACTGCGTGTAATTGTCAGAGCTGGACATGTAAAAATTGTGTCCTAATATGTCAAGCTGTTCTTGTAGGGATGTGTGGGTGCCTGGATCTGAGAGTATAGGAACTGTGTATGGGGTATAGTCACCGCTTAACTTCAGAACATGATTCAACATTTTTTTCGACGTGGTTGAGCTGCTTATTGATGTTATTTATTTCTGCCAGGATGCTTTTTCTGCTTGCCTACGGGTATACATTGCTTTAGCTTTAGCTTGTTTGAAGGCGAGGTTAACTTGCGTTAGGTGCCTCCTGAAAATACAACATGCCTTGTTTTGCAGTCTTTTAGCTATTGTGCATTCGCTAGTCCACCACGGTTCAAGCTTTCTTTCCTACTAGTCCCATGAAACTATGCAAAAAAACAAACCTGTCATTTATTTCGTCTATAGTGAGCTGGTCAGAAAGCTCGTTCTGAACGGTAGCTTTCTCTGTGAAAAGAGACCAGTTAGCTAGATGTAATTCCCAACGCGGCGATCGAGAGGATACGATTGGAAGTGGAAACGTTAGTTTCACGACAGCAGGTAGCTACCATAAGGATTGTTTATTACTTCCCATGACAAACAAACGACAAACAGACAGCTAGAGCACAATGCCAAGTTTAGACAACTCATAGTTCCTGTGCTTGGGCAGCACTACGTGGCAGTGCCAGTGTTGAAAAGACATACATTGTTCGTTAGAATAAGATCTTCGAGTACCTGTCCTCGAGGGTCAGTCTTTCTGGTGCCCCACAGTGTATTATGTGCATTAAGTTCACCCGCTACTACAAAGGGCTCGGGCAACTGTTTCGCAATGAGCTCTAGATATTTTACCGTGAACTGCGTATGTGATGGAATATATATCGAACATAGGGTGATAATATTACGAGGCCGAATGGTGAAAGCAGCGGCTCCTAAAAACTATTAATCGCTGCTTCTCTGGCAGCGATACCACAATGAACAACGATTGCAACACCGCCAGATAGTCAGTTAGCCTGGGCGCGGTCGCGACGTATTACCGTGTGGCCTTTACTTATTTTTTGTGCTTTTTGGACCTAAATTGGTTTCCTGCAGGCATAAAGCCACAAAAGAGAAGTCACTTAGAATGCCCTTAATCTTGCCTAAGATGCGTATCAGGCCTCTGCTGTTCCAGTGTATGATATACGCCATGATATGGGGGAAATGCGTAGTGAGAAAATAAACGACCTTTAGCTTACTAGTCGTAAACTAGAAGGCGACGAATGTGTTTCTCAGGTACATTTCTTTGGGGCCCGAAACTACGTTTCGACCCCTTTTCCTCCTCCATGGGGAGGGACGATGCGTTGCCTGGTTGGCATGCTAACAAAAGCAGGGTCTCCCACGCATTCAGTGTCCAATGGACACACTTCCATTGAATTGGCACGGCTAGGGTGCTATCACTATTGGTGTTCTGCGAGGCTGCTGGCCTCTGAAGAAGAAGCTGGCTCCTCCGCACCGTCGCTTTGCCTAGATCTTTTGTTGGTTGCTGCCAACGCTTGTCGAGGTTTGTAGACCTCCCTGGGAAGAGGCGCTTTCTGCCTCTTTTGTGTGTTTGAGGGATGAACTGCGGCCACCATATCCTGGACTTGGACCTGTACGCCCACAGAAACCACTTGCGGTGCCTCCCCTCGCTGCACCGCTTGAGTGCAGCTGCCCTTCTGGGCGAATCTCAGGCGTTTGCAAGCTTCTTGAAAAGATAGGTTTTGTGTTGTCTTAAGCGTTATTATCTCTTTTTATTTTTTCCATTCAGGACAGGAACAAGAGTATGTAGCATGGCGACCCTTGCAATTGATGCTTTGCAATGAGTTCGTGCACCGTTCATCATCGTGGTCACTCTGGCCACACTTTACACAGGTTGGATTTACACGGCATGACTGACCCGTGCCCATACCTGTGGCACCCGGAGCACCTGCGAGGGCTGGGTATGTAGGGCCTAAAATGTAGGTACAAGTATGCAGCTTTAACTGCTATAGGAAGAGTTGTGCTGGAAAACGTTAGCACTACATTCTTTTTGTCTCTACGGATGATAATCGTTCGTGTAGCGAGTACACCTCAATCTACCCGAGCCTCCTCAGTTTCATCGTCAGTGCTTTTACGTAGTTCTCCGTCAGATATGACACCTCGTGTGTTGTTCAATGATCGGTTTGCGATTAGTGAGATTTCGTGTTGTCCAATTTTCTCTAATTTTTATAGTGTTGCTTTGCTCTTTGGTTTCTACTTCAATGAGTAGATCTCTGGAATTCATCTTTTTCTCGTTGTAGTTGCTGCCGATGCATTGTTGGATCACTTTGCCTATCGGGATTTAGGTTTCCCTCACAGATGTGATGACGAAAAACTTCCAAAATTCGTTCTTTTTATTGAAAAAACTCTTTAGTTGCTTTGGTGCGTCCCCTTTTCAGGGGCCAATAATTTCTGGAAGGGGGTTCTTGATTCTATAAAAAAAAACTATTCGGTGGCTGTACCGGCTACCCACCACGGAGTTCAGCTAGGGAACGTATACTGACGTTAGCAATACATCGCCACTATAACCCTGTAGTCCTGACCAAAAGAGTTCATTTCAATAGGTTTAACCCTTGGCGCCAGGAATTTCGGAAATAAAAGAAGATATCAGACGATAGGGCACATATAAAAAATAAAGGAAAGGAAAAGGGGGAGAGAGAAGGACAGGAAAAGGCGACTACCGATTTCTCTTGGGTGGGTCAGCCCAGAAGTGCCGTCTACGTGAAGCACGGGCAAAATGGTTGTGTTGCTTCCCCCAGGGGGCCTTAAAGGTCCAGTCACCCGACATTGTCTCAACTCCCGGGATCACATTTTCCCTGGACACGGCTAAGCCGGGCACGGTTAAGCATGGGAGGGTCCAACCCTCGGGTGCTCGGGTACGTGATGTCGCAACACACCAAACGCCTGTTGACGCAGACGCGCCTGCGGGGAGCGAGAATGAATCAAGATACTGTTGTTACAATGTACACAATAAACGTGTGCATAAGCGAATAGGCACGATTATATACAGTTGTATACACACAATTGTATGCAAATGAAATATGTAAGCACATTCAAGAAGGTATACTTTTGATTGCTTTCTGAATGATGATATTGAAAAAGATTGTTTTATCAAGGTCAATACTTGCGCACGGGTATTTAGCAGATTAGGGATTTGTCATTTTAACAGTTGCTGTCCATAGTTAGCTCTAGTTTTGGGTTTCGAGAAAGCTGAATGTCTAAAGTTATAATTTTGAGTGCTGTTAGAAGAGATCCCATTATAAGGCCCCACCTTTATACCACAGTCAATGTATATATATTCATGTGATCAATAAAGAATTAAACTTGAATAGGTAGTAAGAAATTGTTCGCAGAAATTTGAGTATTCCACAAATATTCAGAAAGACGTTGATTTTAGTTTACGAATCCTAAGAATGTGCTTTGATACAAAATAAGACGACACGTGTTCATGTTATGATATGTTACGAATAAAACGAATAGCTATTTTTTGCATTATTGTCTAGATTTCACTGGGATGTAACTCCTAGGATGAGAACACAGTAGTGCACACTGTAGTGAATTAAAGAGTATTTGAGTTGACGTTTTAAGGGTTTACGTAATAATGTCCGGCATCTATTTAGCATTCCTCTTGATTTGACTCTGTTGCTTACAAGAAATTGTGCATGTGATGTCCATCGTAAATTTTCATAAAATTGTACTCCAAGAAACTTATAGTGTGACATGCGTTCCAAGTCCTGAGACCTAAAGTTAAGTAGACGAGGCAAAGCAACTGGTTTATGAGCAGCATGTAATATTATGAGCTTACTTTTGTTAACATCCAATTTTAACGGATTAGCGCTTCTGATAAGTGGTGGAGCCACGCGTTCGCCGTATCCATGAGGCGAGGTAGAAGAGGAGCTGAAAGAAAAACACTCGTACTGTCTGCACAGAGGACTATTTCTGGCGTATGAGGAATAAAAACAATATCATGAACGTAAACAAGAAACAAAGTAGGCCCTAAAATTCATTCTTGTGGTACACCATGCTCAATGGTCTGTAAGTTCGAATTGACATCGTTAATTGCAGCGAACTGACTTCGATTAGATAAATAGCTCTGTATTGGGTTCAAAGAGGTACCTCTTATTCTATGTTCTGGTAATTTGGCAGACAATTTCATGTTTTATAAAGTCGAAGGCTGTATATTACAATCTAGAAAAATACCGACATAGCATAACTGGTTTCCAATACTGCACAATAATTTTTCATTGATATTAATGCATTTTCTGTTTCTAAATGCCTTTCTAAAAGCCATACTGATGTTGTGATAATAAGTTATGCTTATGAGTCTTTTTTGTGATCCTGGGTTAATCACTTTCTTCAGAATTCTTGAAAAGCACGGAAGTGTTGATATAGGTCGATAATTATTAATATTAGTGGAACCATACTTATTTTGGAGTTGTCAAGAATTATTCCCGCAGTCAATATAGAATTAGTTATCTCACAAAATGCTTCACAAATCAAATCGGTGACCTCTTTAATTGGTAGGGCCTTAATGCTATCAAAACGAGCCGCACAGTTATTTTTCAGCTCACGTATAACACTGAACATCTCTGAGGAAGAGGTTGGATAAAGAAACAGAATATGTTCAGGCTGGAACTAAGATTGCTAGTGTAATCTAACTGCTCAGATGTCACAAAATGTCGGTTATATTCATTAGCGAGATCTTTGACAGCTACAGTCATATCACCTACGCTGGTTGATTTAGGAAGTCTGTTCGAATTTTTTTTTCAGAAGATCTTTGATGTGCACAAAATTTTTCGGTGGTCAAAGTAGATTTGGGCACATTTGTTTGAATAGCACTAATTTCTAGCATTTTTGATATCCGCAGTTAGACGATTTCTAAATTTTTCGTATTGTATTTGTATAATGTTATAGCACACCTCCCTGGACACATGAAAGTGTTTTTGCAAATGAACTAAACGACGCCACATCGCAATCAAAATGAATTCGGCACTATAAAACATTATAATTAATGAAGTCACTGTGAATGAACAACTTGGCGACTCCTCCCACACACAAAAAACGCACTTTCGGCGTTCCATTACCGCCTCTGCTGGTAGCCACCTTTACCAACATTTCGTCCTCGCTGTCATCAGACGAACTCGAAAAAGACGGCTTCCAAAACTCCTTGCTGTCGTCATACCAGTCGCTCCGCGTCGTCTGCAACGCGCACGACACGCAATGCCTGCTGCGATTGCCCAGCGGCGCTCCGCCGATTTTTCTGGTGCGCCTCGGTGCAACCAAAAAAGCTGCCCCGACAGGGTGCGCCCTATTTATTGAGGACGGTGGGTGGACACCGGTGTGATCTATCGAGGACGCCCTTAGAAGGAAGTCGGCACACTTTTACACTTCCGTGACCTCCGAGGTCACGCGGCGACAGAGCGCGTGATCTAGGCTTACCACCGGAAAAAGAAACAACGGATTTCAATAATAAGGACAAAATGGCGCTTATACTTTGGCCTCAGCGTGAGATTGGACTAAGAGTGACCGTTTTAATTATTTATTCCTTGCTGTCACGAAGAAGAGCAAGTATCCGGAGCGAATTAGGATCTAAACGGATCGCTTGATTGCTGCGATGTTGTTGCGCAAACTTAGTGTGAGGCGGAGAGTTCCGGTAAACTTGTACCGGAGCCCGCACATGCGCTCTCGTGGCATCTGGAATACGATAACACTCACGATAAATAGTAACGCTCTACTAAAACCTTTTATTTCGAGAGTTAATTTTATTATCACCTTAGTGCTCGATACTGATGGACGAAATGAAGAACGCTACACTTACTAAGTATTCAGAGTGAGCGGTGAACACGCGTCAATACTTGCAAGCCATTGATAAAGCACGCGAGCTTTCACAATCGTCGCTAGAGCATGCTCGCTGCATACGCTATACCTTAAGCCCACAGTGGGCAATATCTGCTGGTATGGAAAAAACAGCTACAAGCTAGTTCAGACGAGCTTGCCCGCTTCCTCCCTGAAAGCGGCGGCGTTTACACTCACACAGGATACTGTGCGTTGATTATCGTTGAAATAAGTAAGGTTACCTCACTTCCAAAGCGTGATGCATCAAAATATATGTAAGGCATTACTTAGAGATTTAGGAAGTCCCTCGCGAATCGCCCTCTCATTTGAGCTGGTTTCCCCCAATGCCATACACATGAGTAAACAAACGATATAGAAACAACCAATGAATGCAGTGTGTGTATCACAAGAATTACCAACAGCCATACTACCAAACGACTGGTAATATTTTGGCGTCGCCGGTAGAGTTTGCCTTCACGGCCCACGAAGAACAGCCCTGCGTTTGCTGCGGACTTTCATTGTGTCGGTGTAGCCTTGACTGGCACTGGAAGGTAGCGCATCTATTTTAATTCAGACGCCCAGTCTTAACGGTGCCCGTGGCCATTCGGGTGCCATATGGACATTGTTGGCGAGCAACAGAAGATAAGCGACGCGGATCGGCGTCTTCCTTACACGATTATGCTACTGTGCCCCGCCATTTTCTGCCGACGTAATGATGTCGGCCGGCCATCTACGAAGGAGGAACGCCACATCGAAAACAGCGTCAGGGTAATGCGAACGTGCTTATTTCTTTCGTAGCTCGCACACTATTATTCCTTCGTTCACCACCTCGAACTTATCATCATACAGGCCGCACGCAAACAGCCTTTCTTCCTTTCTTTCTTTCTTTCTTTCTTTCTTTCTTTCTTTCTTATTTCGCTTCCTGTCTTGTTTCGTTTTTAAACTGTGCAATAATCAGTAATGTGTTCCCCTGTCTTCTCACTTGTTTTTCTTGGGGACCCCTGGTAAATATAATATGTTGCCCTCGTTCGTACCTAATCCTCTATACTTAATTGCTATTTCCAAACTTATGTACGCCCTTGACTAAGGCATTCAACGTCATTTTCATATTCACGTTCTATGATGCGTTTCCTTTGATGTGCAGATGTCAACCTTTTCGTTGCCTAACATCCTTACGCGACTAGACACCCGACGGAGTTGGGTTGACCCCCACCTCCAGATTTATATATGTGTATTTGAGCCCATGCGAACTGCGAACGCAAATTATGCTTATCGACTGCTCACCGACTGTGCAGCCATACCTTCTAGCCTCAAGCCGAACACCGAGCATCCAGGCACTGTGTTTCCCAAAATGTTGGTGCTGGTCTTAGACCGCGTGCTTGGTCACCTAAATTGGAGGCTTATATACTGTGAGAGTAAAAAAATTCGCAGTTCCGCCCGGAAGGCGAAGCACCGATTGCGATACCAAATTAGTAGATAGCTGTACGATGTAAGGATAGTCATTTTATCGGCTGTATAAACTTGTAAACATTCGCTTACTAAATAAATTAACAATGATAGAATATGTAAGCGCGACTCAGCGAGGACGTAGAAATAAACAGACACACAGAGAAAACGCTCTCTTTATTTATCCGCATCTTTCTACGTCTTTGTTCAGTCGCACTTACACATTCTATCATGGATTCAAACCAACTAGCCCGTCAACGTGTTTTAATTAATTTAACTAGCACGGCGTCATGCGTGCACAGGTAAACATGAACACCTCTCGCTCGAGGAGCGCGGAAATTCGCTGTGAAAATTCTGGAGTGAGGAACCGCGGCAGGATCAAGCGAATTGATCTTCATGCATGTCTCGTTTCAGCGCGAACGAAACGTCGAAAGCACAGTGCATACGAAGCTACCGGCACTACGCGCACTCCGCAAACATCGCAGATCGCTTTCAATAGAGTTGCTATATATGTTGGGTACTAGGCGCGAACACACACAGAAACAAGGAAGGAGACGGGACAGAGCGTCTCTTTTGTTTCTGTGTGTGTTCGCGCCTAGTACCCAAGGTAAATTGTGACCAACTCGCCCAACAAGACGTCCTTGCTTTTACTATATATGGCTCCCGCAGGCAGCCACATATACTGTATAATGGGAGCGCAAGATGGCCGAACAACCAGCACAGCAGCAACAACGAGCGTCTCTCAGATCAGAGGAATTTTCATCGCTGATGTCAGCTACCGCAACACCTGCAGGCCCAGCTGGTCGCCGCGCGTCACGTTCCATCTCGAAGCGCAGGGCCAGCGAGAGTAGACAGCGTAGCCTTAGCCGTAAGCGATCACAGTCACGTGACCGCGTGAGCTGGGCCGATGCAGCAAGGCACGGTGCCAAGAAAGCACAGGGGGATACCACCACCACCACCTCCAATACCACCGCAACGACCAAGACCATTCGCACCAGCAAGACCGTCGATGGCAACAACAGCAAGACGAGGGAAGACGAGGCGATGAGGACGTAGAAGGAAGCCAACGAGGCACTCCGGCGCTAAAACAACGAGCTCGAGACGAAAGTCAGTAGGCAAGAGGCCACTATCAGCAAGATGGCGAACGAGATCGTGGAAATCAAGAAGCTTCTGACGACCCGTTCCACCAATAACGAAAGGCCCCAAGTGGTGTCATATGAACCCACACCCAGCATCAGCAGCGCTGTACCACCAACATCCGCTGAGAAGGAACCGGCACCCAAGAGACGAGCGATCGAGAACCTGAAGGAGCGCAAGCTCAACGACCGGGTGGACAACCTGAAAGACAAGGTCGACCAAATCGAGGAACACCTCGACGGGCTCGAAGATTATATTAAGACAACCTTCACCAAGATGATTAACGACAGGTTCGCCGCCATCGAGCGGACGTGTCAGCAGTTAACGAACGCAATACAGCAAATAACGCAGCAGTACAATCAGCAACAATCATGGCCGCTCCAGCAACAGCAACAACTACAGCAGTGAAGGGTCTCGTCACCTGGCACTGGAACTGTAATGGTTTCGCTAGCAAGAGGGCAGTCTTGCAGCAACACATAACACAAGTACCACGCAAGCCCGATATAATCATGGTGCAAGAGACTCGCACTGATGCAGTGTCACTACCCAGTTATCGGACATACGCCAAGTCTCCGAAGGTCAGCGGTGGCAGAGGGATATGCACATTGGTTCGCAAGGGAGTCACCTTCACTGAGCACGAGTTGCACAACTGTAAAATTGAATACACTCTCATCGAGGTTGTTACGGGCAAGAAACAAAAGAACAGCACCTTTCTGCTTAACGTCTATAGTAGCCCTTCACATTGGAAGCAAAAATTCAAGACGCTCCTTCACAGAGCCAGCACCGTGGCGGGGACTCACAGGTTCGTCGCCTGCGGAGACTTCAACGAGGCGCACCCGGCATGGGGATATAACAAGCAATTGGCCAAGGGGCGAGACCTGTTCCAAGACACATTAGACCTGGGCTTCACCCTCATCACAGACCCGACTGATCCTACAAGGATTGGGAACTCTGTGACCAGGGATACGACGCCGGACCTCACGTTCGTGAAGAACAACGAGAAGGGGAATATCTCCTGGCGCAACACGGGGTCAGAGCTCGGCACCGACCACTACATTGTAGAGGTCATCATACCGGAGGAGGTCAAGGCCTCGGAGGACACCAGAAAACATAATTTTACGGATTGGGGTGCCTTCCGTAGCCTGTTATCAACGGAGATGGAGGAAATCGAGAACATAGAAGAATGGTCAGCCCACATCGCGGGGAAGGTCAAGGAGGCGACCTAAATCATAGAAACGGATGAGCAGGTCGACAAGGTTGACAGCCGCCTCGCGCACTTATTCGAAGCAAAGCAATCTATCCTAAACAGGTGGAAGAAGCAACGACTAAATCGGTGCCTAAGGAAGAAGGTGGCGGAGCTGAATCGCGCCATCGAAGTCCATTGTCGGCTGCTCTGAACGCAACAGTGGAACGAAATCTGTAACGCTGCGGACGGGCAGATGCATTGCGGCAAAACCTGGAACTTGATGCGGCATCTGCTCGACGAGACTAAAACGAAATCCCACCAACGCGACCGCCTCGCAAAGATCATTCACAGAGCAGTCAAGGAAAACGGGGAAACCGAAGTAACCAGACGCATAGACAGCAAGTACCTTCCGGTTACACCCACGGAAAGGCATCCCGAGTACGGCGGTCAAGCCAACGAGAAGCTCGACCACGACATCAGCGTCGAGGAGGTGCGAGCGGCCCTGCACGAACTAAACAGCAAGTCGGCGGCCGGCCCGGATCACATCTCGAACAGAGCGCTCAAGAACCTCAGTGATGTGGCCATCGAAAACCTCACCGGTTATTACAACAAGTGCTGGAGGGCGGGGTCACTGCCTCAGCAGTGGAAGACTGCCAAGACCATCCTCATCCCCAAACCGCGCAAGCCGCCGAATACGGACAACCTCCGGCCCATCTCGCTCACGTCCTGCGCGGGCAAGGTGTTGGAGCACGTCCTCATGTGTAGGTGGCAGGATTACCTGGAGGAGTCGGGACTATACCCTACCACGATCATCGGGTTTCAGCGTTCCCTCGGCACCCAAGACGCGATGATTCTGTTGAAGAAAGATATCATTGACGATGACACCCTAACGAAAGACAACAAGGCCATTCTGAGGCTGGACCTGCAGAGCGCCTTCGACAAGGTGAAGCACTCTGCGATTCTAGCCCAGGTGTCCAGACTCAACATGGGTGCAAGAACGTACAACTACATCAAGGCCTTTCTGACGGGGCGGACTACCGAGCTCTGCGTCGGCGATCTACGACTCCAAGAGAAGAGGCTTGGCAGTGTCGGGACCCCTCAGGGCTCGGTCATCTCACCGTTGTTATTCAACCTCGTTATGATCGGGGTGGCCAAGCGACTCTCTCGCGTCGAAGGCGTCCGGCACACCATATACGCCGATGACATCACGCTGTGGGTTCCGGGAGGCAGCGATGGTCACATTGAGAGCATGCTGCAAGAAGCCGTCGACGCGATCGAAGACCAGCTGAACGGTTTCGGTTTGATCTGCTCACCGAGCAAGTCAGAACTGCTGGTGTTACCACCGAAGTACGTCAGACGTAACAAGAGCGAAGCGAGGGATTACGAGGCCATCAAGATCGTGACGAGGAATGGCCAAGTGATCCCGGAGGTCGACAAAATCCGGGTGCTCGGCATGATTACAGACAAGCGACCGGGCAACGGCGAGATCATTTCCCGCCTTACAGCCAAGATTACCAACGCAATACGTCTCATCAGACGGGTCGCCAACCGCAAGGCCGGGATGAAGGAGGATAGCTTGATTCGGCTTGTGCAGTCCTTCGTAATCAGCCACGTCACCTACGTTGCAGCCTTCCACAACTGGATGCAGTGTGAAAAGAATAAGATCAACGCCCTGATACGCCACGCTTACAAGGCGGCGCTCGGACTATTCGAGTGTACGAACACCAACAAGCTCCTGAGCCTGGGGGTACACAATACCCTCGAGGAAATTGCGGAAGCGCAACGGACCGCCCAGCTGGAGCGGCTCTCTTTGACCGAAACCGGCAGGCGCATACTTCAATACTTGGGCTTCACGCCCGGGGCGAAAAAGGCGAGCAGCGACGTTTCTGTGCCGGACGGGACCCGGCGCCGGATTCGGGTAGACCTCATCCCGAGAAACATGAACCCGGAGTTTAACAAGGAAAAAAGAGCGGCGAGGGCCAAGGCCCTCATCGACTTTCACGCCAAGGACGAGCACGCAAGTTTCGTGGATGCGGCAGAATACCAGAGAGACTGCGCAGCGTTCGTAGCTGCCGTCATCGAGGCGTCGTCCGGCGCGACGAGGGCAGCGGCGAGCTTACGCGTCCGTGAGGCGTGTCAGGCGGAGGAGGTGGCCATTGCCGACCCCGGGTGCGAGACGGTGTTGTGCGATTAGCGAAGTGCATTGCGGAATTATGCAAAGGGCAAAGTGTGTAGTGAGGCTGTGCGCGTTCTGTGCTCGGCTGACCTGCAACGAGAGAATCGGTATGTTAGAATCAAGTGGTTCCCGGCGCACGCGGGCAACGATGCGTCGGAGAAGCACGATAACCACAACGAGACGGCACACGCAGTGGCGCGAGCGCTAACCAACCGCGCCGCTGCAACCGACCGTCCAACGTGGTGTAGTGCCAAGGACCGCATGACGACGTTCAACGAACTTACACAGTTCCACCGCCTGGCTCGAAGGACTTTCCCACCCCCGCACCGGGGCTGAGCCGAGCGGAGGCGGTGCTGTTCAGACAATTGCAAACTGGTTGCTTACCCACCCCAGTGTTAATGACTCATCTATACCCGCAATTATATGTGAGTGATGTGTGCCGCGTGTGCCAGCGGGAGAGGGCTACCCTGACGAACATCTTATGGGATTGCACCAAGTTCCCCGACGAAGCTTCGACAAGTACAACGATTCCGCCGCGGCTCGCGACTGCGGCGGTATGCTACGACCACGAAAGCCAAACCTGGGCCGTCCAGCAGGTCTCGGCGGCTCTTGAAAGACAAAGGCCGAGCGAAACCGACGGAACATTGCCCCTCAGGGCTACCGACCGCGGGAGTAACACGCGCTGAAGTTGAGTAGAGACCACCCGCTGAGAAGACGTCAGGGCCCGCGTCACGGCGCCATTTAGTCATGGTGTCGTTCTGCAGGCGACTACATGAAGTTGTTTCTCTCTCTCTCTTATTCTGTTGTATGTCACATGCAATGTAAATTTCTTTCTTTTTTTGCATGTACGTGCTGTTATGATTTGTGTTTTTATGTTCCTCCTGCTTTGGTCAATCTGGCCTGCAGTATTGTGAAATAAAATAAATAAAAATAAATATGGCTCCCTGCGAGAACCATGTAACAGTAACTCTAGCTTTCAAGACACACGAGCGCCGGCAACGTGTCCCTACGGAGTCCGTGATTCGCGTGACCTACGCCGTAGTAGACGCCGCGATTGTCTCCATTCTGTACTGAGCGGCGGACGAGAAGGGCAGCGAGGTCCAGTAGCAGCCGCCGGAGAAGAACCAACACCACCTAGACAACAGAAGGCCTGAGCGCTCGGCGAGTGACGTCACATACAAGAGACCAGCTGCGTGCTCGGGGATACGGGTTGAATGAAGGGATCGCGCACTTATGGGCAAAATGGGCGACGTTATCCAGAGCGCAGATATTGTTTTTTTTTTTTTAGGCATAGTTGAGCAGATGGCCCGCAGAGAATGAGGGTGTTTCTAGATTATTTTATTTATGAAAAACTATTTACGCGCTGCATTATTAAAACGTCCGTCCATGAAAAATGAAATGGTTCAACCTTAGGATTGAGAACGAATTTCGGGTAAATCATGACAGAGAGCATGGCTTATATTGAAAAGTCACAGTGCTGCCCTCTTCTTCAGAGTAGCTTCATTGCCTTAATTTATCGTCGGTGTCAAAGAGTTTGCCGTTCATGCGACACAAAAGTTCTTCAACAAAATGTTAGCACTGCACCACAACACATATCTCATGACAACTTCACTGGTGTGCCTTTCTTCACATTCGGGACACATGTATTTATTCCAGTCTAGATTAGGCTCTAAACGAATAATTTCGCTTTCGAGGCATTATTATATACACTACCGCAGTCCACATATTTACACCTCAAATGAGTTTAGCAATGGAGATACAAAACATTCGTGCAACTATTTAGAAAGAAACAGCTGCTTTATTCCGCAGAATTCCAGCTTTTCTCTTCTTTGCATTAGCATTGGCACCCAATATTCTGTCATTGATCTTGCGGAAACATGAACGCATGATTTTTCGGCCCCGATTTGTAATTACTCCAGCAATTGGGCACACAACACTTATCAGGCATATCCTGGCATGAACGTAATCCACTATCCGCTGCAATGAAGACTTGTCGGACACACAACCGTAATCGCAGCACAAGCGCAGAGACTACATGCGCGGTTCACGTCCAGAAAAAAAGTTCGCTCGGAAGCATGTCGCAGCATGCCAGGATTTTTCTAACCCCGAAGCTATCCAAGGAGCGGCAGGGTTCCTGGAACTAATCGAATTGTGATCGCCGTCGTCGCCCAGTCGGTCTTCTGCGTCTCGCTTTCAACACAGGTGCGCCGCTCGTGGCACGCTGCACGGAACTTCTATGTGGACCTCTTTTGCGTGACGTAGCTCAAGGAGAGAGGGTACAGCCAGAAGAATCGCGGACGCCGTGTAGACTCCCTTGGCGACGCCGTAGAGACGCGTTGCCGGCGCTCGTGCGCGCTTTGGCCCTACTTTACAGTCTTTCACCTTGCTCCACTGCCCTCCACGCATAATTATCAGTTTGTATTCTGTCGTCGTCACCACTTGGAGACAGTATGCGCGACTTTCTTACTTTGGATTTTAACATGGCGGGGCTGGCGCGCACGCCAAGCCCCACTACCAAAAATTACATGCCCCATCTGCCCCGGTTTGGGGTAGTGGCGTACTTCAGCCAACCGCAGTGCAATGGTTAGCCTCCGTACGGAGCCCCGACCTCAATGATCATCAGGAACTCGGCACCAGGTAAGTATGAGGCGAAATTCATCGGGACGACAGCCTATTCCAAGAGGCCCTACATGTGGCACTGGTTGCGAAGAGTGCGTCGCATCTTATCCTAAACGGTATATGAAGTGACAGATAACACATGGCCAGTTCTTACGGCGCAGAAGCTTTGTGATTAAAAACCTATAATCTTACTTTCTACCTTTTTGAAATTTATTGATTGTTTTATCACTAACATAGCGCGGAAATCAAGTAAAACGGGTCGAACACCAGCGCGTGTTCGTTTGCGTTTCTTACAGATTATCTGTGCCCCGCATGTATAATATTAATAATAATAATAATAACGCGAATCGCGGACGCCGTAGGAACGCGTTGTCGGCGATCGTGTGTCTTGAAAGCTAGAGTTACCGTGTATGTGGCTCCCTGCGGGAGCCATAGATGGTAACTCTATTGAAAGCGATCTGCGACGTGGCTTAAGTGCGCGCCCGCGCGGGCCTCATCTTCAAAGCGATCTGCGATGTTTGCAGAGTGCGCTTACTGCCGGCAACTACGTATGCGCTGCGCTTTCGGCGTTTCCTTCGCTATGAATCGAGACATGCATGAAGGTCGATTCGCTTGCTCCTGCCGCGATTCCTCACTCCTGAATTTTCACAGCGAGTTTCCGCACTCATCGAGCGAGACGTGTTCATGTTTACCTGTGCGCGCGTGACACGGCGTTTGTCAATTTAGTTAGAACACGTTGGCGGGCTAGTTGGTCTGAATCCACGATAGAATGTGTAAGCGCGACTGAACAAGGACGTAGAAAGAAGCAGGCACGCAAAGACAGCGCTATCTCTGTGCGTGTGTTTCTTTCCACGTCCTCTTTGAGTCACGCTTACAGATTCTACAATTGTTAATTTAGTTAGTAAGCGAATGTTTACAAGTTTATACGGCCGATTAAGCTACGATCCTTACTTCGTACAGCTATCTACTAATTTGCTATCCCAATCGGTGCTTCGCCTTTCGAGCGGAACTGCGGTTTTCTTTTTTTTTTTTTTTTTTTTTGTTTCAGCGGAAATCTTATCAGAAGTGGATGAATGTCTCTGCAGAAAAGAATCAACCGTTGTTTTGCGAGGCGCATCACAGCTGCAAGAAAAATAATGGAATTGACTAAAGGTGGATATTTGTTGCGACTCGCAAATTTTACAAGATTGAGGACCTACGGCTCCAAAACTAAAGGAACGCTGTACACCGCAAAATATTTGTTTATTTGGAAATTTTCTACATTTAGTACTGGCCCAAGGAAAACCAGATAGCACTTTTTTTTATATTGGCAGACTTCGTCTTTTGAGCAAGCTTCTCTCGATGACCCCGAAATCAGTGAGTTCGTTCTCCCGTTTTAGCTAAAGCGACGAAGATGAAAATTTTCGTGACAAATCTTCAGACAGTTTCATACAAATTAGCACAAAAAATGGGCAGCTGCATTACTTATATATTTCGTGTTAAAACCCCGGAAATACCAAACTTGCCCACGTAGCCATAATTGGCAAACTTTAAGGACATTTAGGAAACAATATATCGCCTTTTTTCACTTACGTTTTCCAGAATGTCCTGACATGACTGCTAAATAGAGCACTGCATGAACATGTCACTATATTTTATTTCAAACGAAAAACGTCGTCTTGCTTTTCTTTGCGGAAGAGTTGTTTTGCCTAATAAGTTCATTTAAACAAAAACATTTGGCACCCCTTTTGCGGCTGTCCTTATCTGAACACACCAAGCAGACTCCTACACTGCAGTGGCGTTATCACGAGTCCCAACTAGTGTGGTGCGACGGTCATATGAACGAAAAGCATATCAGATAACAGGCGTAATTAGAGAGCAGTGCCTGAGGTAGTTTGCTCAGATGAGCCTTAAACAACTCGCTTTGTGCTCTCTCGCGTGCTTGCTACCTTAACGGCCGTAGATAAAATACGCGTACAGGAGGCCTGATAACCCATGCTCAACTCATCTCGTGGTTGATCAGATGCAAAAAACATACAATCTCTGTCTCTCTTGTTTACTATCACAAAAACAATGAACTCCAAATGCATTATGAATGTGATTTCGATTTTAGTATTAGAACTGTACGGTTCATAGGGATGATGAGACAGTGTTTAAGTATAAGCTCAATTTTGCCATCAAAGAAAACATAATGATACATGTTTTTGTAGTGTTAGATTTATCACTCATTGGACGGTATTGTGTAAAATTTCTATAAACATCGGTGAATATTGCTTTTTTTTCTTTAAACACATAAAATTGGGCAATTCTTGCTACTTCTGAAATATTGGCGTTTTCGAAACTCTATTACAAATAAATACGTAATGTAGCTGCACATTTTTGTGCTAGTTCGCAAAAAAAATATTTGATGATATGTCAAAATTTTTTCAGCTTGTCGTGTTAGCTAAAATCACCCCACAAAGCCACTGATATTGGAGTCAGAGAGAGAGGCGCTTGCTGAAAGAGCAACCTTTCTCAATTATTTTTAGAAAATTCTGCAGAACCCACACTGTGGGAATCGATTTAAGCGAAGCTTTCCATGCTGGATGCTTTTATTGATGACAATTAGTGGGGATGTTGACGGCTAAAGCTTAATTTTTTTAACGTTCAGTTTAACGGTGACAGAGTGGTGAGTTGACGTTAAACGTTACCTTGCGTGCAGCACTGCTTCTTGTCTGTGCAGTACACGGAACACACAGGGAGAGGTGTTCGCTTGAGGCGTTGTTGCGCGCCAAATTTTATAACCTCTGAGAGGCTTGAGCGTTGTCATTTCCTCACATGGCACATCGCATTGTGGCAGAAGTGTTAAATTGGAATAGGATTATGGGGCTGTACGTGCCAAAACCACACTCAGATTATGAGGTATACGCCGTAGTGGTGGACTCCGGATCAATTTTAACCCAGTGATGTTCTTTAACGTGTCCCAAAATCTAAGTGCACGTGCGTTTTCTATTTCGTCACTGTCGAAATGCGGCTGCCGCCGTTAGGATCAAACAAGCGACGACTAGCAATGCCACAGCTGCAAAGCTGCTGCAGCGGGCACAGAAGTATTGATTTGACGGTCGACCGCTTCCGTAGTGTCGCTTGGACCCGGTGCGCTTTAATTAATGCGGCTCTGCTTCTGCACGCCCTGCGTAGTTTGTCCGCTTGACATATTTACACAGTGTTTATTTTTCAGAAATAGCAGCAACGTACTGTACCGTACCTTGAACTTAAGCTTATCCAGTTTCCCCACAACCGCTGTCGTATAGTATTAAGGTTTTCTTGCCTTCTCACGTCACCTTCCCCCCTCCTCCCTTGTATGGGAACTGCATCTTCTCCTCCCTCCTCTCTACAGTTCTCTCTACGTACACTCTAGACTCGCACGTTAGTAGAAAGGGAAGCGCTACAGTTTCTGCAATGCTTCTGATGGGAGTCACGGATAATTACAGCTGTCAAGAGGCCAAAGTGGCGACGCCCAGGAAGCTCCTGGGGGCATTGCGCACATTCGACACGGTGGGGTGAAAACGCGTTTCTGGCGTCTCCTTTCCTCTTTTACTCGCGCCTCTCATCTATATACAGGCTCAAAGCCATCCCCCGACGTGGTCTGCCCGACAGCAGCAGCCACAGCAGCAGCAATGCGCAAGTCGAAGGAAGAGGCAAAGAAGGCTTCGCTTTTAAAAAAATGCAATTAGTGGCATAGGCCATATTTTCCTTCTGCCAGTAGTTCTAAGAGCTTAAAGTAAACAAAAAAAACATTTTGCTGTGTACAATGCTTTAGTTTTGGAGAGCTGGGTCCTGGAGCTAGGTCGCAGGATGAAATCCCAGCCCCTACTGCCGCATTTCGATGGGGGCGAAATGCAAAAATGCAAATGCCCCGTGCTTTGGGGGCACGTTAAAGATCCCCTATCCCCTAGTGGTCAGAATTTTTCCGGAGTCCACCACTAGGATATGCCCCATAATCAAATCGTGGTTTTTGCACGTAAAGTCTCCAAGTTAAAAATAAAAAAGCTAGGTCCTCAGGCCTGTAAAATCTGCGAGCCTCAAAAACTTTCTTTTCCAACTTAAGTGAATTGTATTTTTTTTTAATCTCAAAATCCACGCTACGTCTCGAAAAACAAAGGTTGATTCCTTTCTACAGAGACACTTTCCCACTTCATATATAATTTTGCTGATAACAAAAAAGTATTCGTGGCGCCCCTGGATTCGTGCTTACTGAACATACTCTGGAGTGGAAATGACCGTCATTACGTACAAAGTCTTACTGCACAATACCGCCTTGCATTTATAGTTAAAGTTTTCTTAATATGTCTTTTGTTACTATGCCGTAAGGCATACTTCCTCGAAATAAAAAAAAGAAAAGCCTAGAACACCTGATGACGGGCTGCGCAGCACCTTTAGAAGAAGAAAGAAAAGAAGAAGGATTGATTCTGTTCTACCATGGCGCTCCCAGAGCCAACGCATTTACTCTCCGGAGCGAGTGAGTGGCGACCGTTGCTACAAATCATGAATTGTTCTTTTTTTTTTTTTTTTGTCTGTAGACGCACCAAGGTGGCAGATGCAAACCCGCATATTGCTAGCGGTGCGCCTGATTGTGGGTTCGGGGTTAGGCCTATATCCTTTCTCGAAAGCGCGCGCATTTCGGTGCACACAAGACTGATCTTATGCGAACAACAAGCCTATAATAAGTATTGTAATATCGTAATGTGAAGCACGAGCATTTGTCAGGAAAACATTTTTTTAGTGACTGGCTCATTAAACTGCTGATTTTCGTGCTTCTTAATAAACCTTGCCACGCTTTCGTTTTCTTTTTCCTGAAAGATAGCGCCAACGGATAGCGATACTGGTGCGTTGCTTCGCACGCTAACACGTCAACTTGGACGTGTGCGATCATTTTGAGATAAGAATAGATATGCGGTTCGTACAGCACAGGTAAAAAGGATAAATTAGTTTTGTTTTCGTATATTGCTCCTCCACACGTAAATTTTGAATTTGATTCCATTGGACGACGATAATTACTTGTAACAGGAAACTTGTAACGCCCAAACATGATATACTTATAGGAGTAATTTGATCACGCGGCATCGATAAGCAGAAAACATTTCCCACTGCTGCTCAAAACGCTTTTATTTTTAATGTGGGCTTCTGTCATTATTTGTTGAGTATCGTGAGTGCGTTATTAGCATAGGCGTTGCTAACTGATAATTGTTCTATGAGAACCCGACGAAAAAGCGAATAATTAGTAGTCATATAGTACACCGCAAAAGCATTGTGAAACCGCAGTACCAAATGTTCTTTTCTGCAACATCTTAATTGCCATGACGAATTTCGACAAACAAACTAGAGCGGAATTTTTTTTAGATCTGCATATTTCGAACCGTCTTTCCTTCTGAAAAAGCCTAATAGCAGAGCTGCCTATTACTTTTTACTGGTCTTGTCGATCGATAAAAAGCAGCAAAAGTAATTGCGAAGTATTCATGTTTCAAAATTATTTCTCACAACAAACTGCACACGTACACCTGTGCAACAATCACGGGAAATTCACTGCCAGTTAACCCATATCATCTGTAGCAGAGGACGCTCGTTGTGATGACGAGTTATTTCTTCACCAGCAGTTAAAGGGTTGAATGAAAAGGCTTTCTGAAAATACCAGGCAGGTTTCGCGTGCCGGCTCGCTTAAAGCAGATTCAAGCGTCTTCTTTTCAGTTGATTGCTTTGCAACTACACTACGCTGTCAGGACACGCGGGATAAGCAAGGCACGTGACTGAGTAACAAGTACGATTACTATTTTGGCCACGCTTTCTGCTACTCTAATGAAGATGTCACGTTGAAGTCGCCTATGTGACCTGCGCTTCTTTTCTTGGTTGATATTCCTGGAATACAACGAAGTTACGTCACGCTTATAAACACGTACCGTCCCCCGGAAAGCACGCGTGTGAAAAATATTTTCTACCAAGCGTTATTCATTAAGAAATGTCGACAGGAAGGAAAATTTTACCGAGCAATATGCGGCTGTCGCGGAGCCTAAATTATGAAAGTAGAACACAGTTTTCCTCATTAATCGCAACCGCAGCGGTCTGCATGTTAACGTCCAAAATCCAGCTAGCCCCCCGCATACGTCGGCTCATGCGAGCCTGAGTTGAATTCTTGCGGCAAAGGGTCTCTCGTCTCCCTTCCCGTAACGCTTTTCTGGCCTATCTTATCAGCCAAGATGTCGCGGCAGGATAAGCGAGCCACTTCACAAATTTGCACATTTGAGATCGTTATTGTCATGTACAACGAAACAAACTAGCCCAACACATCACGACACACTGGCATTGAAGCAAGAACGAGGGCTTCCGTATTGCAACTCTCTTTCTCCATCAACGGGTCTTGAAACATATCCGCCAATCTTCAACCGGAAGTCCAATCAAGTCTTAAGATTCATGGTGCGCGTTTAAGAACTTCATAGTTTTCATTATTGTTTTGTACTGTGAAGCGCTATCGTATGGTGCACAATTCTACACGGAGCACCTGAAGAGGTATAATTGTGCGTAACGCTCTTGCTTGTATTTCTTTCCAAGCTGACTTAATGCACACAAACTACAAATTATCAAATACAGTAAAAACGTTGTTCAAACCAAAAGGCCCATAGAGGATAAGTACTTCTTAAATCACCAGAATTTTCACAAAACTCATTTATTGGGGTGCGTAAGGGCAGATTATGCGGGGTGACTATTTTAAAGTCGTACGGAATATCTAAAAGTTGCCTGTTGCCAATAGCATAAATATAGTCCTTGAGGTGGAACATTCTGAGAGGTGGCAATTACTTGCACGAGAAACCGAAACTCCTGTTCAACTGTGTGATAACACAGCGACGTGACTGAGTTGGCTATCTTGTGCGCATGTTTTCCGTGTTAAACCCGTCGCACGTGTGCCGATAAGCGATACATCGTGCCTACATAAACCCTTGTTTTTTGTGCAATAAAGGAATCTTGCAAAAGCTGCTGCTGCGTCCACATCGGTTATTACAAACTGATTAAAAATGTTCTCAAATAAACTTCTTATTTATTCACGTCACGCCACATATTGTAATTTACAAGTTGTAGTCGGTGAGTTTGCAACGCATATGCACTCTCGAATGAATTTCGAGAATGACACCAGTTAGGATATTTGCGCCATTAAACTGGCCTTAAAAATGCGCTGTTATTCCACCTACTTTTTTTAGCGAAACGCCCTTTTATGCATTGAAGCACAAGAGCAACTGGAAGGCCCAGCAATTTCGTCCCAAACTTTGGGAAATACTGTCCCGAAACTGGTGTCATGCTGGACATTCCTTTCAAGTGGATACGTGTTGCAAACTCATAGGCTGAAATTCGTAGATTGCAATATGTGCCACATTGTAATTAATTAAGAATTCGAGATTTTTTTAATTCGGTGAATATGTGTTTCGATTTCTCGGGCTGGTAATGTCGGCCTCTTCAAATAAGCCAGCTCAGGGACAAGAATTGTGCTAGCTGCGACCCGCGATTTTAAACAATTCCATAAAACTTTTTAAAAAATGATCAGTCCATATATCTGAAAGCTTGGCAAACAAAACGCGTTTCTCACACAATATATTTTGCAATTTAATAATTAATGCACATTCCAATTGCCAACAATTTGTTTCCAGCATGCTTGCACATTCGTAATCAGTTTTTGCTTCTTTATGTAATGTTCCAGATGACTTCGAAGAAGCCCTGGAGGGTATGTTTCCTTTTTTTTTCATTATTTGCTGCGATTATTCAAGCTACCCAAGTCTGCAAAAACTTTTTCTCTCGACTCTTTCAGATGCTGTGAAAATGAGCTCGTAAGTTACCAGCGGAATCCCCAGCGCGAAAATATATATATATATATATATATTCTGGGGTTCTCCGTGCCAAAACCACGATCCGATTAGGAGACACGACGTATTGACGGATTCCGGATTCATTTCGATCATCTGTTGTTTTAACGCGTGCCTAAATCTAAGCATACGAGCGCTCTTGCATTTGGCCGCCACCGAAATTAGGCAGAAGCCACAAGAAACGAGCGCTAGACTTTCGATCTCAGCAGCGCAAGGTCATAGCCGCTAAGATACCACGGCGTGTGCAATGCTAAGCATTTCCGGCAAAATCAAAAACGTCCAAATCCATTTATACTGTTGTGGTACAAGAGCACGACACATGAAAGTTCTCGCTCTCAGTTCGTTCTCTCGCATACTTTGTTTTGTTTTGTTGACCAAGGTTAGTTTCGGCACAAGTGAGGCAACAAATATCCGCGCATGCGCATAGGACGCCCCGCGCAGAAACACGACGATGCTGTTCTGGCCCCACCCTATAGTAGTGCCGCTATGTTTAGGCGAGTGCGCGGGTGCGCTCGCGTACACACCATCCCATGAGCGATGCATGTGTTTATTTTCGAGGCCTAAAGAAATGTACATATTAAAACCAACAGAAGAGGCGCATACCTATAACGGTGACATGACTTTCTTCTAGGAGTGGTAAAAACCATTAAAGTGTAATGGCCGAGAATGGCATTTATACTCGGTATGCACTGTGTGTCAGGAACCGCTCGCTAACCAACCGTGTTTTGCGCATGCTCCTTAACAATGTTTGGCTCTGACGGCAGTACGCGGTTATTGCTACATGCAAGCTTCATGCGTTTTCAGATTGCAATGAAATCTCTGCTTTCTCAAGTTTCTAAGTGTTCTTGCTGTAACTCAGAAATTCTTAATAATTTCCACGAACACCACCGGGTTTTTCCAAATAGGATGCGATATTTTTTTAGTAGTATTCACAAGTTCGCGGCTTGTAGTCGGTATTCGCGGTAGTTATTTGAGAAAATTGTCCATTCATTGTATTCTGATTATATTATTGAACGTATTGCTGCACGTTTTCGGTAGCCGTTTCCCTCGCTACTAATGTTCTAATAAGTTATTGAACAGGTAAATACATGTCAGTCGTGACTTCATATTTTGTTATAACGTATGCTGACCGACCGTGTTATGTAGAGCTGCTTTGACTGAGCAGCTCTACATAACATGACTAACATGACTTGCCCTTCGTTGTTTTAGCCAGTGGTTGTTCTGTTCGCAGGCAGCTGACTACCTACGGCATCCTCCTGATCGTCTCGGGAGCTTTCGTGTTGCTGATCCTCTCCCTCATCCTCATCTCCACACTTATCCCATCAGGAGATCAAGGCGAGAGCTTTTTTTTTTACCACCTCACAGCACCATGTCACTATCTTTAGAACCCATTTTTCTCCACACATGGTCAGTGGCTAAGAAAGGGCAGAGGACTTTTACGTAACCTTCATGCAGCCACTACGCCCTTCATTGCGCGAGAAAAAAAAATAAACTATATATATATATATATATATATATATATATATATATATATATATATGCAGTCAGTTCCTTACTTTTATAGATTCAAGTATGTTTTTTTTTGTTTTTATATTCGCAATGTTGCACGGATTGCACTAGATAAAGAAAACCAGGGTGAGTCCATTTCAGACAGTAAAGCATGTATGCGAACAAATTGCGGCCTTGGAGTAAAGCTTTCAAAGTCCGGCGAAGATTCAATAGGCACGCATTTCCTCCTCGGAATCCATGAGTTGTGTGTAACCGTTCGAGGTGCACGTACTGTCCACACTTACACGAAACTTTTCATTCGTGGATTGTTTACATGGTCTCACGAAGCATTTCGTCGATTGTATTAGCCGAACAGTATGTTTGTTGTTGATATAATAGAACGAAACGATCATAAAAAAAAAACTATTGCAAGAAAGACGTAAGCACAAAAATTCGTAACTTTTCTGCTCGCTTTTATTCCAAAGCCAATTATAAGGGCGCTCGAAGCGCAATCAGGCCGTCGGCACCACCGCGGTTGTCGCGCTGCCGCACTGATGGCGCATGCGTATCCCGCGCATGGCGGGTTAGAGAACAGACGCTATCACGCATTGGTTGCGATAGCGCCGTTGTCGTGCCATCGTGGTCGTGCAATCGTCGACACTTCAGCTTCGTCGTACGACTCGTCATTCCGTCGTCTTCACGTCATTGTCGCCCTACACTCGTCGTCAACCAGTTGTCCTCATACCGTTGTTATTCCATTGTCGTCATTGCGTCGTCTACAGCGTCGTATGCATACCATGGTAGTGATGCCATCCGAACGTACCATCGTCGTCACTATAACTTCGTCATCGGACTCTCGTCATGTGACCCTCGTCGCACTGTCGCCGTCATATCATTGTCGCCGTGCCGTCATCCTCGCGCTGTCATTCTACCATTGTCACCACTTCACTAACGTCACTCCGTTGTCGTCCTGCCGTCAACATAATACCGCCTTCGTCGACGCGTCAATGTCATCCCTACGTCATTCGATTCCAATTGCGCTGTCGTCATTACACCGTGATTATACGCCGTTGTCATGCCACCGACGTCACTTGCGTCGTCGGCAGACGGTCACTATCATGCGTCCTTCGTAATACCGTCGTCGTCATGCCTTCGTGGTCATGCTATCGCCGTCATTCCAGCTTGGAAATCTGGTGGTCATAGTCGTCATACACTCTTCGTCATCCCAAAGTTCTGATGTCGTCACGCTGTCGTCGTTATACTATCGTAATCATTTGAGAATCATCATCTCATTTTATTGCGATAGCAGTTATGTGTGCACTCCAGTCGTATTTCTACCATCGGCGTCGCCGTGAGGATCCGCAAAAAAATTCAAGGCCGAAAAAAACGTCGCCGCGTGCCGTATGGTGTATGTGCGAGTGAAACCTTGCAAGGGTGAGCCAGCGATGGCGGCTCAATCTGGCGCACGCGAAGAAAGCAAGCGGAGAGGAAAGGCGCCGTACCGTCGCGTGAAAAGGCATGGGGGGGACGGGAGGGAGGGATGTAGCGGGGCGGCATTGTGCTCCAGCACCAACTGCGCATTTCACGGCCGGGTGCAAGGGGAACTGACGATCGCGGCTCGATCTCGCGCTCCGTATATGAAATTAAGCGGCGAGGCAACCCGGGCGATGGGGGGCTCCTTCGACTTTGCCAATAAGTGCGTAGTTTGCACGGCCTCGCGTGGTTGCACGCGCCGTATCTTGAAAGGGATCTGCAGGCGGCTCATACCTTTGTGCGCGCTGTGTTCTCGCCGCTCTTGCATTGAAGCGATAGGCCGCACGAAAGTCACTTAGCTCGCTGCTGATGCCGTGCTTACTCACACCAGTGTTTTGACAGCGAGTGTCCGCGCTCACGAGTCTGATGTGTTCGTGTGTTTGCTTGTACGCGCTGACACCATGCTTGTTGTTAGTAAACAAATGTTTTCAAGTTTATGCGGCCGATAAAACTATTATCTTTACTTGTTACAGCTGTCTACTAATTTGCTATCGTAATCTATGCTTCACCTTTCGGGCGAAACTGCGACCTTTTTTGTCATGTCGTCACCGTCATACCGCCTTTACCGTTTCGTCGACGTCATTCCTTCTTCTTCCTTCCATCGTCCCTGCGTCGGCACCATACATTCGTCGTCATGTCTTCTTGCACATGGGCAACATTGACAAACAAGTACTCTAGCGAAGTGGGACGTTACCGTAGTTTGTCGCATACAACTGAAGCAACGGAAGTCTTACAGTGACCTCTACATATATTAAATAAACATGACTTCAGCAATACGGTGTGTAACTCCACTTCTTGAATGTAATAGCCTTGTCGTCAACAGTCATCATGGGATTAGTTCTGCCGTAATTTCTTTCTTCTTTTCTGTATATTTTTTGTGCACTTGGATGTTACATGCGTCCCTGTGCTATATATTTCGGAACCATAGCTCACCTTTTAACATTATGGCTTCGATCTTTCTACGTTCTTGCTCAGTGTATACTAGCACAAGACTTCCCACAACACTTCTTATCTTCTGCCTTACCTCTATAGGTTTACCCCTACTGAGGAAATGGGACGGAATATCTCTGTTGCCGCGTTCTCGTTTAACATCAGCTCGGTTGCTTTCGAGTATACATAGATCCATTTAAAAGAACATTAAGCGGTCAACATTATTCGGGAGCCTACTACTACAGCGTCGTTGATAAACATCGGTGCAGTTTGTGGACGTGAAACACCACAAATTAAACTGCAGAAGAAACAGTGCTTGCTCTTTAATTCTGAAAAGCAATATTTCCAAGCTTGGTTACTCCGAATCCTTCAGGCACTGTATTTTTTTTTATTCTGTAGACAACAAGACCTTGCGCGCGATGATCCCCGTGGTGGTGCTGCTGCTTATGGCCCTGGTGGCGTTCGTCGTCCTCACGTTTGCCTTCGATGCCGGTGAGTCGCGACTTTGACAAGGAACATGCACGAAACAGTTTCGTTCTGCTTGGTGCTGCACAATGTGTTAGGCTGTTCAACCTCTTACTGAACGAGGTCAACAACGCGGCCTAGCTGGTACACGTCGGAGCTGAACCAGAGCTTTGGCTTCCACATTGAAAAATTGCTAGAAGAAACATTGACCCTAGTTTCTCCTGGAGCTGCATGCATGATGGTTCAGCCATTGTGAGAATAATGGTTAGTACGTGGATTTGCGTAAAGTTAGTGCTTTTAACTTTGAGCGGCTTTGTGATCCAGGAAATTGGTTAATGTTGCGATTAGCACTCTCGGGAAATTCACGCACTTTCAGGGGATAGACCGACTATCTATCTCTAGTGATTTCCCGCTAACTTGGGTCAATGGGTCGTCCATGTTTTAATAGATACAGCATCGCGCTCTTGTCCTGAGGGACAGGATTCGAAACGAACCGTCTGACCATCTTGGGTCACTGGGGCATGTGTGACTGAGTATGTATATATTTTTTTTTCGCTCGAGTTGCCGCGCGGCATAACGTCAGTATAAAACGAAATATAAGTACGCAGGCCCGTTTCATAGAGATACTGCAACGGTGATTGATGTCAGTGGGTATGTACCGCTTTTTAATGAACCTCTTTCACGCAAACTTGGACCACTACGTATGTGTCAGTGGGTATGCTCCACTTTTCAATGATAGCGCAACAATTACGCTGCGCGAGATGACGCAGCGTGTTCAATGGGAAGTGCGAGAGAGGATCCCGGCTGCATACGCGCTGGATACAGACGACAAAACGTGTTTTGGTGGGGGCAATACGGTGTCACGGCATTGATTCAGAGCTAATCGCATTAGTATCGACATTCGTTGTGAGATCGGTTCTGCCGGATTTTTACAGCGAACCTGTTGAGGGCTAGTTGCTCCAGGATTGTGTCCGTGTGTAGACGCAAAACTCCCCATACGTGGGTCGACCCTGAAGATAGTGCAATGCCGGGCCGACCTACGGCGGAGGTGAAGCAGGCGTTGAGAGGCCCACGTACACAGTTTAGCTGGCCATCCGTCTTCACAGAGTGGAAGGGCAGATTTTTTTTTGCAACACTCCATTCCGTTAGCATTGATGAATCGCAATGACTATGGATGTGTACAGAGCTGTATTGCCTTGCTGGGCTTACGGTACTATGAGTGCTTGAAAATTGAGGTAGAAAAAAAGCCACTATATAACGTCTAAAGCAGGTCTGAAACGTGAAGCACGATGACTAAATCCGTGTCCTAATCATTATTTCTATTGTAGCTCAATGATCAAAGTGCCAGAGTTCACTCTAGTAATTTTTGTCGGAAACTGTATGATCCGTCTTCTTGCCATGTCCCATGCCTTTACGCTTGTTCGATCCGAAACTTCCTGGGTGGTTAGCACACACCCCCACGCCGTAGCTCAGAGGCTACGGCATAGCGCTGCTGACGGGTTCGATATCTCAGCAATGACAGCCACGTTTCGAGGGGGATGAAATTACGTTGGTGCACGTTAGAGAATCACAGGTGGTCAAGGTTAACCCGAACCTCACCGAGCTTAATATTGCCCCACTAGAACGTACTACCTCATAATCACAACAGTCTGGTGCCGGGCCTGTTGGTACACAGCTTGACAAACAACAATACCCAGCCTTATATAGAAGACGCGCACAAAGGTGGAGAGAAAAGAGAACCACACACGCTAGGACTAGCAACAGAGTTTAATGGAACACTTCGGTCGAAAAGAGAAGAAAACCAACACGCGCATGCGCCATACAAAACCCCAGCTTGTGTGGTTGTCTTTACGCGTGCATAAGAGGTGACTCTTATGCACGCGTCTTCGAAAGTTGGGTTTTGTTGTTTGTCAAACTCATAATCAGTTCGTGGTTTTGCCACGTAATGCCCAGAGTTTATTATTATTATTATTATTATTACTATTATTATTATTATTATTATTATTATTATTATTATTATTATTATTATTATTATTATTATTATGTTGTTAGGTCAGTTGAAGCCCAAAAGTGAGACGGGGACAACAAGGAGATACACTGAAAAGTACCATGTCGCGGTTAACGTTTAATTAGAGACATAGCGCGATTAGTATGTATACGTGAATTTAGTGCCCAGCCGAAAGACACGAGGGACACCGCCGGCTGCTTGCGGCGTCCCTCGGAGCAAAATGACTCGTTACAGAGCAAAACGTGGCTCCGGGTGGCGTTTGTTACAGAAAGGTGCTAGAGTGTTGTCTGGCTGCGAAGTGAGTGTTCAAATTCGTCGAATCATTGTGTTTATTGTTGCTGCATATGTTTTGCCAAAATAAGTTACTAAGCAAATGCATGCCACGTGTGTCCATAGTATGCTTATAGACTTTCTGAGATCCTTCTGACAAACCCGCAAGGGTTTCCTCTGTAGTTTCGTGTTACATTGGGATAGAGGACCACTTTCTTTCGTGTACTTTCCTTTCCTTTGCGGCCTTCCGCAGAACTATATTTCCGTTGTTATGGACTCTCACGTACCACATGTCAACATGTTTTAGCGATCCAGATCGTTTCGGAACGCATTTTGCGTTTGTTTAGAGGCCAATATACAGGAAAGAAGCTGGTAGTACTCGCGACGGTGGAAACAGCCTTTCTTCCTTCTGCGAGCTAAAACAAAAGGATGGAGACAATGTTCCCTCTGACACCTCGTTCATTAGTGTTCGCTTGTTCACTGCTACAATAAAACTAGTGTTAGTTTTACTACTTAAGGTTTTTATGACCTACAGATATCAAAGCTGAGGTGCTTGATGTCTCGAACTTTGTCATTATAGTGCACTGCAATTTAAGGTATTTTGATTCCCTTACGGCGTATATTACAAATGAGGATAGGTTATTATATATATCGCCACTGTGGATTAGTGATGAGTTATTAACATATGTCAGTGATCATCTTGTTTTTAGATGCTTACATAACTTCCACTATTAGGGCAGAATAGGGTTTGCTGAAAGAAGTTCAAGCTTGTACACCCTTGTGATGTAATTTCAATTTCTTGTTTTTTTTAGGTGTAATTATGTATTTCAAAACAAATAACTGCGTTCGTGATGATTGTTATGACGCGTACTGCTGTACATTTGTATTTACGGGTAAATCCGACAGCATAACAACCTTCTTACCCAAAACTCGAATTTCTGCAGATTTATTCGCCAACAAAACGATCGGTTTGCTCTACCCGGCTTCTGGAGCTCGCGGAGCATATCCTCTTGAGAACCAGACTTCGACCGTGGGGAGCTCGTTGATTCCGGCGACCAAAGATGTGAAGAGTGTGCAAAACGCCACACCGACACCAATGACCACGACAGCAACGACACCTAGCGCTGGTGAGCTCACCGCTTTTATCATTCCTGTTTTCAAAGTTTCCTTCCACTCTGCTTCTTTTTCGTAGCCTAGGCTGTAATGCAGTTAACGTCCATTTATGCACAGATTTTTTTTTTCTGATGATGTAGTTCATTTGAACTTTTAGAAGAACTTGCGTGCCGGGTATTTAGTTACGTACAATACAGGGTGTCCCAAGTAGCATGCACCAAGATTTAAAAATATATGCAAATGCCTCGTAGCTGTACAGAACCAAGGTAATGTTCTATGCCGTCACTTGGACATAATCAGCTTATTTTTTGCATTACGCCTAATTACGTAATTCGTTTTAAATAATAATTCAAGTTCTCAAATATTATAATTAGATGAAAAGTGTCAAGGAGAAAACTGTAGAGCGACATGAAAAACCCCCGATACAGCTTTCTGCTGTACAATACGTGCTACATAAAAAAGTTTTTGCAAGCGTGAAAGAAGCCCGCGAATACGCGCAAAATTGCCGCGTGACTGGCCGCTTGAGGCCGGATCAACTGCGAACATCGCGACTGCAACAGAGACGAAATATTACGTCTGTTTTCCTTTCTGGCTTTCAATTTATGCTACATAGAAAACAAAGCTATGCGAAAATAAGGTTTCGCAATGAAACAGGAAGTGACCACAGTGATGTCCTACTTCACATGGTTCCCGCACTTTACGCGTATGGCAATATTATTTCATGATCTTGCACGAAAGTTTCCTTTTTAATAAGCAAAATATTTGCGCTACCCTTAAACGACATCATCCAGCAGATGCATCGATGCCAGCTTCTCTTCTTTTCGAAAACACTTATTTGTTCTTAGTTTGTTTCTGAAGTCATGACTATGAAGTTTTGTTTCTCGGAGTGTTAGGTTACGTTTTCGTCGCGGTGGGGGATGAGAAGACAGTTTCCTATTTAGGGCATTCGAAGCATGGCACAACTGCTTCTTTAGATAAGCGCCTTTCCGCTATAGATACGTCAGCCCACATCACTTGAGAGCGATGTAACACGCATTAATAGTGAATGTAAATACGATATAGGGTGTATGTGCTCGAACGGCGGCTACCGGGCAGCAGGCCATGTAGGCGTATTGCGCAACGGGGCACGCCCGGGTTGCCGCAAGTGAGCGTCAAATAAATGGCGTTAAAGCGCTGTTCTTGCGTTTCAGCAACCGCTCCAAAATAAAAGAAGTTAAACTAAGGACGGAGAAATGGAGGTGTGCTTACTTCTACCATTTTCCAGAGCGTGCACAGGCGTTTGCGATAAAAACAGGGAACTTTCAGAACAGCGACGACAAGATGGCTCTCCCATATCAGCATGCGCGGGTCAACTCGCTGTGAACCTTTACAAATACACGGTTAGCTATCGGCGCTTTTTAGTAGCTACGTGAGCCATCGATTGTTAGACTATGCGTATGTATCACGTGCAAGCGGTTCGGATCGCGGTCATGCGCATTTTTCATTGTGGTTTTCCAAACGGAATCGTATACGCATGTAGCACCTTGTTTACATAATATTGGCGTTAATATCACAGCTAGATTGTACGTGTTGCTGCAGACTCTAATTTCTACGTTTCCCCGTTGTAATCCGCCTGTCGAAACTCTTCGATGACTGCAAGCCCCTACTGGACTCCGTCACAACGCATGGGGTATACGCTGAATGCATCCGCCTTGAAGAGCTGACTAGCGTTTCGGAGTGGTTAACCTGAACTGAAAAAAAAAAAGAAATATGTATATTGTTGCGTGGTCGGAAGGATCTGTAGTCATAGTAGAATTCGCTTAAACCAGCGCTGGCGACATACTGTATTGCAATGGAGCCCAGTGGGGGTTGCAATTCCGACCGGTGGCCTACAAGACGGAAACGTAGTCAAGCAGGAGCCTCGTTTCCGTCCGTCCCGTTTCCAAATTGAAGACTCATGCACTAACGCGCGCAAGATAGACGTGATATTAGCGCCGATTTCATGTAAACAAGGTGTTACATCTACGCATACGGCCCCGCTTCGAAAACCCCAATGAAAAAAACTCAGTGCCCTTTCACTCTGTGAAGAAGAATGGCTAAAGAAGCTGTGTATGTGGGCCCCTTAATGACGAACTGCACATCCGCTGCGGGTCGGCCCGGCATTGCACTACCTCCGGGATCGGTCCACGCATGGGCAGTTTTTTGCTTACGACACGAAAATTTCCTTCGAGCGTAGAGGTATACAGCTTCGCTGTAAAAATATGCATGACCGCGATCCCAACCGCTTGCACGTGACACATACGCATAGTCTAAAAACCGGATGGTTCATGTGCCTGCTAAAAGGTGCCGAGAACAAACCCTGTATTTGTAAGGATTCACAGCGAGCGAGGTTATTCGCGCATGTTGATACACGAGATCCATCGCGTCGTCGCTGTTGGGAAAATTCCCTATTTTTTATCGCGAACGCGCGTGCACAACTTGGAGAATGCTGGCGAAACACACAACTTCATAACTTCTTCTTTAGTTCATCTTCCTTTATTTTGGAGCGGTTGCTGCAACCCACGACAGGGCGTCACATCATTTATTCGACGCGCACTTGCGGCAGTATGCGCGTACTTTTGGCTACGGACTTCATCAATATGGCGCACTGCCCGGTCATCGCCGTTCGTGCATACACCCCATAGAACACGTGATGGGAGGCTAAAGAAATCGCCGTGACTATTTAAATTGTCGCTAAGCACCACGAAAATGAGGTATATGTCTTACAAAAAATGTAGATGTCTTGTATAGACTCGCTTTTCGGCAAGTATACTTTGTCATCTTGCCAAATAATCAACTGCAGAATTTTGTATCTACGCAGTTTTCGACGCTTCTTCGTAGTTCACTTTGTAGGTACTTGCAGCGCTAGACTGCCTTTTAATGGTCGATGTACTGTCAATTTGTTTACAGTTCTGTGGCCTTTCCCAAAGCGTGGTAAGCGAATTCTCGTCCACATCATAATTTGAACACGAGCTCGTTATTTTAATCAATCAGTATTCGCTACTTTAATGACTTTGCATGCGCTGTAATGCCTTTGCAGTGCTGCCAATTCTAGGGAAGAGTCTCCACATCTAAAGAATTTACGCTTTGTTTGCGTAAATGGGGAAATTAGCCCCAACCTTGGACAATTTCACGCTAGGATATTAAAACGGCGAAACTGCTGACGTGAAGGCCTGTTCCGATTTTACTCACTGCAAATTACCTACGCAATAACCATGCTCAGCATGACTTTCGATAATATTGCTGCACAGTGAGCCTATCTCACATGGACCTTTTACTGAAGTACTGCTACCTCAATTTTGCTGTTCTTACCTCTAGCTTCACTGTCGATGCATACGCACTCTCGACGAAATGTTTATCTGTAACCGGTGAAATAAACGTACGCTGCAACACAAACCAAAGAGCAGAACGGACAAATCTGGGCGCGAGCGGATACATTTAGCGCCAAGCAGGACAACGCGGTCGTGGCACAGCCGACTACGCGCGCGTATCGCCATAGGCAGAGCAACCGTGGACAGAGTCCCAGTGGTCTTGCGTTCGGGTGCTTTTCGCTTTTGAGGAAATATAATAATTAGCCGCGTATATTCGTGCTTTTGCTGCAAATGACGCGTAAGCGAGTAATACCCCTGTCACACGGGAAGACTTAATGTCATTCGAATCTCGAATCGAATGGCATTCGATGCATCGAATGCTATTCGGTCTCTTGCCGTGCTACACAGTAAAATATAATGGCATTCGCAAATGATAGCAATGACGATCTGGAACGAAAATTGTGAAATTCAAAGAAATTTCGTTCCTATCAAACGCGTTTAAGAACTTTTGCGAGTACTTTCAGAACGAACGAAAACATTTTGACGCCAATTATTCACAACTAAAAGCACTTCGATCAACACATCCAATATGGCCGACCGACGCAACAGACTCCTGATGCAAAGAGTAATAGCGCTTGAGCACAGCCCGTGGTGAAAATATCATCCCGGCAAAACTAATTATTCCTTTTTATAAGTCTAAAAAAATATCTTCTCACTTTGCTGATGCACGCATTATTTTTTCGCGTTGCGTGTTGCAGTTGTCTATCTGGGGTCAAGAGTATACGTTCGGTTCGAAATCGAATGCGAAGGAGTTCCCCTAACTCATTCGATGGCAAATGTCATTCCATTCAAATGACATTAAATTTTCCCGTGTAAATCCCGATTAGTGGGATTATATGCGAATGTCATTCGATTAGAATGACATTAAATCTTCCCGTGTGAGAGGGGTATAAGTATGGTGGTGCTACGTCAGTACACAGCCTTCACAATTATTAATATATTTTGCATTGGTGGCGTGAAGGGGCGCGCCGTCTTTACACTGCTGCATTTTGCAAGGATGGTCCGGCGCCTATCTTCCCTACATTTCGAACAAGGTTTCTATAATTTTGGCTACTTAGTCATGGTGACGTCTTTTTCTGCGTCTATATATATATATATATATATATATATATATATATATATATATATATATATATATATATATATATATATGGCTCCAAGCAGGAGGCTGCGTTAGCGTATGAAGTTGCTCTGCATACTACTTCCACTTGAGTCCAGTGGCTTCATTATTTAAATATTTAGAAAGGTCATTAGAAATAAATTCTAACGTTAAAATTTGCAGTCTATTTGCATGAAACAAAAACAGTTACCATTACAGAAGTCAAATTTACATTTAAACCACATTTCTCAATAATCTAGGGAAACCTAGGCAATTTTTATCCGAGTTTAGGAAAAACTTTTTTCGCAAGTCGGCAGCACTAGCCAAGAGACAGAGAACATCGCTCTCATCTCAGTTTTTTAGTGCCAGTAAGGCAGCATAACATCAAATAATATGTCTTACAAAGGAATGAAGTGGTGCTGAGAGGATCCGCTTTTCATGTCGACATTTCTTGCCTTGTCACAAGTACTCCAGAAATTACAATGCGATTTTTTGTGCACATACTTGACGAATTTTTCTCGTCCATTTACCAGATATATGCAGTGATAGCTCGCCTTGTAATGAGCAGTGTATCGGCAATTTATTTACAGAGCCATGGCCAATGCCTGACCCAGGTAAGTCATATCTGCGCATATCATGAATTCAAGCTGATTATTTCGAGCAGCAGGCCTTCTTAACTTTCATGTGCGGGTACGCTATAAAGTTTGTAGAAAGAGGCTTAGACAATCACCCGAATTTTAGTTACTTAGGCGTCTTACACTAACTCTACCTCGAACAATATACCTTACCAACAAAAATTTGACCCTGAAAATATTCGCTTTCCGATTAGGTATCTGTTATCTTGTCATAGAATCGACTGCAGAAATTGAACTACAATTCATTAGCTGCAAAGTTTTCGATGCTACCTTGTAGTTCACTGAGTAGATGTACACCAGTTTTTTACGTTACCTAGTTAAATCTAGTTAGGAAATATCTGAAGCCCCAGTTCACCTTGTAATTATGTACCTTTCATTTATTACAGGCCCATGGCCACTGCCTGGACCAAGTAAGCACATTCTTGTTCACATGATGACCTGAGGACAAGCCCCTTATTTTGAGCAGTAGACTTTTGTAACTTTCATGTTTCTAGATACGCTATAAGGGTGAACAATTTCCTAAAATTTCATTTTAGATGCCTGTAAGCAACACCACAACGAAGAATATATTTTCTTAAGAAATAGCACGTACTCAAAATATTCCCTCTTCAAGTAGGTATCAATGACCTTGACTCACAATCTACCGAGAAAAATCACCATACGATTTCGTATTTGAAAAGTTTTCCACGCGTCCTTTTAATTAATTTAAAAGATATGTGCATTTGTCGATTGTCCTGTGATTAGCAATTTACCGGCAATTTCTTTACAGATCCATGGCCAATGCCTGAACCAAGTAAGCCAATTCTCGTGCGGATAATGATCTGAAGACAACCCCGTTATTTCGAACAAATTTTATGCATTTATTTATTTATTTATTTAGAAAGACCTCACAGGCCTACGAAGAGGCGTATAGTGAGGGCGGCATATGGTACAGTTTATCACAATATACAATCGGCAAAAAGGTATCGATGCATAAAGGGATTAAAACATTGGCACAAAGCGATGAAATTCACATATGTACAGAAAGACGTCAAAAAAAGAAAAATAAAGAGGAATGAACAGATAAACATTGCATAAAAGCAGCAACAACATCAAAAAGTATTACATAAAAGCAGCAAGATACTTTGCGTTCAGACGTTATACATAGCGTAATATTTAAAAAAAAAAAGAAAACAAACATGGCAGTACGCGTGCCAGTACATTACTGCAAAAGGCATCATGATTTCTGAGCGAAGCAATGCTATACGGAAGGCTGTTCCAGAGACGGATAGCGCGAGGCAGTGGTGAAAAGTTAAATGCTTGTGTCGCTCCATATACGCGGACATAGCTGAAATTATTGTGCAACCTGTGCGTTGTGAAGACGTGGTGTTCCAAGCATGGCAGGGATAATCCGTCAGAGTGAATGAAGTTATGGAATAATGACAGCGATGCAATATCCCCGGCGAGTATTCAACGACTGCAACGATAGTTGGGCTTTGAGCTGTGTTATGCAAGACTGGAAGCTGTAATTGTGAGTAAAGAAACGACTTGCCCTATTCTGAATGATTTCCAACGTTTCAATTAGGTTATGCTGGGGTGGAGACCAAATGGGAGACGCGTACTCAAGCTGGGGTCGCACGAACGTTAAATAAGCCATTCTGCGCAAGGCAGGTGGAACACTGCGCAAGTCCCGGCGCAAAAAACCTAATGGTGTGGATGCATTGGCAGATACACACGTGACATGCTCAGACCATGATAGGTTAGGTGTAAGGTGCATCCCAAGATACTTATATTGTGTAGTCGGGGATTTACTACTATTGTTAATGGGGTAGATAAATTGCAAATTAACAGGTTTACGGGTGAAAGACATTGTTTTACATTTTGACACGTTTAGTGTCATGAGCCATATAGTACACCACTGGTTCACTATCTCTAGGTCTCGTTGGAGCGCTATGTGATCACTGTTGGCTACGGGACGGTAGATTATGCAGTCATCGGCCAATATTTGTGTGCAAGACGTTATGTTGTTACGCAGATTATTTATATGGATTAGACACAACAGAGACCCAATGACGCTTGCTTGTGGCACACCGCAAATAACATTAGATTTGGGGGAACTGAAGTCATTAACAAATGTAAATTGCTCTCGATTAGATAGCAAGTTACGTAGCCATGACAATGTACAGGAGTCTAACTTTAACGCAGATAATTTCGATATGAGGCGGCAATGTGCAACAGGATCAAACGCTTTGGAAAAGAATCCTTATAGCGATTGCTGTAGAACTTACTGAGGCAGTATAAGGAAATCGCAGTGATTTCCGCCTCTCTCAGGTGCCGACAAACATCACTACGAAAAGTGTACGTCGCAAAAAAATAATCAAAGCTGAGAAGATACGCTTTCTGACTTGGCATTCGTTACCACGTCTCACAATCTAATGACGAAATTGCCGTTCAATTTTGTATGTATACAGTCTATGACGCTTCTTTTTTGTTCACTCCATAGATATGTGCAGTTTTAATTTGCATTGTAATGAGCGATGTACGGGCGATATGTTTACTGACCCGTGGCCATTGACTGAGACAATCAAGCCAATTCGTAGTAAAGCAATGAAGGGGGCTAGTTGGTGAACGTTCATGGTTATATTGCGCTCAGTTTTACAAACACGATATTAAGGAAGGACAGGACGTGGACGGATGTAGCGCAAACTACCAACTGTTTAATACTGGTAAAGAACGCGCTTATATACAAGGAGATATGGAGCGGGGGGGGGGGGGGGGGGGGGAAGGGTTACATATAAGATATGACAAGGTGACGACGTGTGATCATAGTTCGGGTCAGGCATACATTGTTCACATGCACCCGTTCGCCCTGGCAGACTCGACCTCAGCTTTGATAAGCGCGATGGACGGAGTGCTTACGCACATCTCTTTTTCTTGCGCTACATCCGTCCACGTCCTGTCCTTCCTTAATATCGTGTTTGTAAAACTGAGCGCAATATAACCATGAAGCCAATTCTCTTGTACGTCATGATCTGACGATGAGCTTGTTATTTTCATCAAGAGGCTTTTATAACTATCATGCCTGTACATTCGCTATGAGGCTGAGGACATCGCCGGGATGTCAGTTTCTTTATGTGCCTGTAGGCAGTACAACAACAAAGAATATATATTACGTTGGAAACAAGCTGTGCTAAGCATATCTCCTTTCGCGTAGGCATCAGTCACCTCAGCACGCAATCTACTACACAAAAATTGGCATAGGATTTTGTATATACACAATTTTCGATGTTTCTTTGAGGTTTATTTAGTAGATACGAGCAGTGTTAGATTGCCTTGTAGTTAATAATGTACCATCAATTCGTTTACAGAACCGCGGCCAATGCCTGAGCCAAGTAAGCCAATCATGCCTAGCATGATCTAAAGATAAGCCCTCTATTTCGAAAATTTTTTCCGATATGTTCATACCTATGTTGATGGCTATAAAAATTACGGAAAGAGACTGAGGGCGTTGCACTAATTAGTTCCATTAGCGTGTCCGTAAACAACACCAGAACAATAAATATATCTTGCAAAAAAAAGCAGTAGGGTAGAGAGCATTCTTTTTTAGTATATGCATTCATTAGCATTTCACAAAATCTACTGCAGAAATCACCAGGCAATTTTGTATGCGAACAGTTTTCGACACTGCTAGATTGTTCATTTAGTACATATTTCTAATGCTAGTTTGCCTTGCAATAATCGATGTATCGGAAATTTGTTTACAGACCCAGGGTCCGACAGCGAGCCAGGTAATCCAATTTTTGTACACATCACAATCTAAAAACAAGCCTGATATATTGAACAAGACGCTTTCGTAATTTTAGCGACTACATACACGTCATCAATCCTGTAGAGGCAGGCTCAGGGCATCGCCGTGATTTCAGTTCTTTTTTTTTTTTTGTGCCCGTAAGCAACATCGCAACAAAGAATACATCTTTCGAAAAAAAAAAAAAAAAAGAGACAGTACGGCAGGGAACATTCGCATTTCTCGTAGGCGTTACCCTGCTGCACAATCTGCTGCAGTTTCGAATGTACAAAGTTTTGATGCTTCTTTGTAGATACTTGAAACAGTAGATTTCCTTGTAATTAACGATGTGCTTGCGATTTGTTTACAGAGCCGTGGACAGTGACTGATCCTGGTAAGCCACTTGTCGGACACAGTATGATTTGAAGACAAGCTCGTTATTTCCAGCAACAGCCCGGCGTAGCATTCATGCCTAGGAGTACCCTATATAACCTTCGGGGGGAGGCCGAAGTCCACGCCGTGATTTCAGTTTATTTGCCCGTACGCAGCACCACAAGGAAGTTATATCTTTGAAAAAAATGCAGTACGGCTATGAATATTCGTTTTCTGTGTAGACATTTGTTATCTTACCACGCAAGCTACTGCATACATTGCCATATGATTTTGTATGTACATGTAGCTCATTAAGCACATATCTGAAGTGACGGTTTCCTTGGTAATGAGGATTTTACCTGTAATTCGTTTACAGCTCCGTGGCCGATGACTGAGCCAAGTAAGCCAATACACGTGTACATCGTGATTTGAAGAAAAGCTTGTTATTTAAGATAACAGAGGGGGGAGGGGAGTACTCTAAGTGTCCACGTAATAGGCATGTTCATTTTTTCCGTTGCTGAAGTTCTGATTGACTTGGCTGAGGCACGCATCTGAAGGAGACAGGCGCCCCCAACCAATCAGCACATCAGCAGCAGACGAAATAGCCATGTCCATTAGGGACCCCCCCCCCATGTTTCTGTAACTTTCACGCCTGTTGATACGCTACGTATGTAATGGAAGGAGGCTTAGCACATCGCCGTCATTTCAGTTTCAAAAAGAGGTTACAAGTTTTACCATAACCAAGAATATATTTTACGTAAGGAACAAGCTGTAGTCAGAATCTGTTGCCCATCGAGTAGGCCGCAGCCATCTCGACACACAATGTAGAGCACAGAAATTGTCATACGATTTTATATATACGCTATTTCCGATGCTTCGTTGCAGTTTATTTATTAGATGCAAGCAGTGTTAGGTTGCCTTGTAGTTAATAATGTACCATAAATTCGTTTACAGAACCTTGGCCAATGCCCGAGCCACGTAAGTCAATTGTCGCGCGCCCTGATCTAAAGATAAGGCCGGTATTTTGATAAAAACGTTTACGGTATGTTCATATACCTACGGTGATGAATACAGAAATTATGGAAAGAGACTGAGGGCGTTGCACTAATTAGCTTAATTGGCGCGTCTGTAAACAAGACCACAACAAGGAATTTACCTTGCAAGAAAAGCAGTAAAGAAGTGAGGATTCTCTTTTCGAACACGCATTTTTTAGCTAGTCACATAATATCCTGCAGAAACTATCATGCGATTTTATCTGCGCACAGTTTTCGACGCTTCTAGGTTGTTCATCTAGTAGATATGTCTAGTGCTATTCTGGCTTGTAATAATCGATGTACCGGAAATTTGTTTACAGACCCACGGCCCATGAGCGAGCCAGGTAAGCCATTCTTGTGCACATCCTAATCTAAATACAAGCTCGTTTTATTGGGCGAAATGTCTTCGTAACTTTCAGGCTTATCGATGCGTTGTCAATCTTATGAAGGGAGGATGAGGACAGTGCCGTGATTTCAGTTACTTTGTGCCCGTAAGCAACACCGCAACGAAGAATACCTTTCACAAAAAAATAGTACGCCTGACAATATTTGCTTTTCTGGTAGGCATTTGTTGCCCTGCTGCAGAATCTCTATGAGCTTCGAACGTACACACTTTTGGCGCTTCTATGCAGATACTTGAAGCACTACATTGGCTATGTTATTAACGATGTACCTGCAATTTGTTTACAGACCCATTTCCAATGACTGCGCCAAGTAAGCCAATTATCGTGCATACCATTACTTGATGACATACAATTATATATAGCAACAGCATTCCGTAACTTTCATGTTTACGGATACGCTACATATGCATTTAATGGAAGGAGGCTGAGGACATCGCCGTGATTTCACTTTCATGAATGACTTGCGAGCAACACGACAACGAAGAGCACATTTTATATATGAAACAGGCTGTGCCCTGAACATCTCCTTTGAAATAGCAACAGTGACCTCGACGCACAATCTACTACCCAGTAGTTATCTTACGATTTTGTATATACGAGATTTTCGGTGCTTCCTTCCAGTTACGAACGATAGATACGAACATTCTAAGATTGGCTTGTAGTGAATAATGTACGTTCAATTTGTTTACAGAACCGCCGCCAGTGCCTGAGCCAAGTAAGCCAATCGTGGCGCGCCACGATTTAAACATAAGCCCAATATTTCGAGCAACAGGTTTTCGGTATGTTCATACCTATTGAAATTCCTATAAAACCTGTGGAGAGACTGGAAACGTTGCAGTAATTTGTTGCTTTTAAGTGCCTGAATACTATACCACAACGAGAAATACATCTTACAAAGAAAGCAGTAGGGAAAAGAATATGCTGTTATCGAATAAACATTTACTACCTTGTCACACAATCTACTGCAGAAACCGCCATTCGATGTTATATGTGCACAGTGTTCGATGCTTATAGATTTTTCATTTAGTAGGTGTGCGCAGTGCTCGTTTTCCTTAGTAATTAACGATGTACCGGCAATTTGTTTACAGACCCAGGGCCCATGAGTGAACAAAGTAAGTCATTCTTTGTGCACGTCATGATCTAGAAATAAGCTAGGTATTTCGAGCAAAATGCTTTCGTAACTTTCATGACTACGAATAGATTATACACCTTGTGGAGGGAGGCCGATGACATCGCCGTCATTTCCGTTTCTTTGTGCCCATAAGCAACGTCGTAACGTAAAATACAATATACAAAAGAGTAGTACGGTTGCGAACATTCGCTTTTCTAGTAAGCAATTATTACCCCACTCCATAATCTACTAAAGAGCTTCGAATGTGCACAGTTCTTGACGCTTCTTAGTAGGTTCTTTGTAGGTTCTTCAAGCAGTATATTGGCCTTGTATGTACCTACAATCTGCTTAGCAATGTACCTGCAATCTGCTTAGAGACCCACTGCCAATGACTGAGCCAAGTAAGCCAGTTCTTGTGCACATCATGATTTGATCGCAAGCGCGTTATTTAGAGCAAGAGCCTTACGTAGCAATCATGCCTAAGGATACCCTACACAACTTTTGGAAGGAGGCTGACGACATCGCCTTGATTTCAGTTTCTTTGTACTCGTAAGGAAGACCACAACAAAAACTACATCTTTAAAGATATGTAGTAGGGCTAGAAAAACTCGCTTGTCAAGTAGGCATTTGTTACCTTGCCACAAAAGCTACCGCATAGGTTGTCATACGGTTTTAGATGTACAGAGTTTTGCAGCTCACTTGGCACATATTCAGTGACAATTTTCTTTGTGATGAGGATTGTACTTATAATTTGTTTACAGCTTCGTGGCCAATGACTCAGCCAAGTAAGCTAATACTCGTGCACTTCAATATTTGAAGCCAAGTCTGTTATTTAGAGCAACAGCCTTTGTAATTTTCATGCATATGGATACGCTATGTATTTAATGGAGGGACGCTTAATACATCGACGTGATTTCAGTTTCATAAACAGCTCGCAAGCAACAACACAACGAAGAATATATCTTACAAAATAAAGAACTGCTACTCAGAAGATTCGCTTTTCGATTAAGAACCTGTCACTTTGCCCCACATTCTACTACAGAATTTGTCCTGTGGTTCTTTATGTGCCTACATTTCATAATTTTTTGGAATTTATTTAGTAGATAAGTGTAGTGTTAGATTTAGAAGTAATGAGCTATGTGCTGTTTACAGCGTCATCGCCCATGCCTCAGCCAGGTAAGTAGATTCTTGCGCCCATAATGATTTGAAGACAAGTTCGGCATTTCGAGCAACAGGATTTCCTAACGTTCGTGCCCATAGGTGCGCCATACAACAATGCTATAGGGATGCTAAGGACCTCGCTGTGATTTCAATTATTTGAAATGTCTTTAGGTTATACCTTTAAAATAAGCGACTCCGACATAATGGCTGCCAAGATCTTCCTTTCGTTGTGTAGAATCTCCATCTTAATGACAATGATAGACGAGAGATTCCACCATCGGAGTACAACACCCTGCTGCCCGAAAGTGCAGGGGAACTGTAAGATGGCTTTTAAAGCAGTGCACTCTAGGCTTGAGTTTAATATTCGCTGGATATGGGCTCGGCCATCACTCAGTTGCAGACATAACAAAATGGTTCTGTTTGAATACCACGATGTTTGCAGCGTCAAGCCGCCGATGTCAGCAAACCCGTGCATACGATCGAATATGTCTCCGTTAGCTTCACGCAAACAATGCTTGTTACGTCAAGCATCACCCAGCGCACGACGTTCGTGAGCGTTTGCGCAGACCCTACGCTGACAAACCGCTTTCCCAAGCACGTTCTCTTAGAGACCAGGTGTAGTACAGTTCTTGCAGACGCCATAACATGCGAATGAGTGGGCGAGCACGGGATTTACTCTTACATTTTGTGGGTTTCCGGGCAGTGACCATTACTCGAACTCCAGCGCAAGACCTGTTCTTCTTGATCAATTCCACGACCTACTGTATAACATTTTAGCAGACAATGAGGAAAAAAAGAACCTCTAAGGGATTACACTATTTCAATCCTAGCAGCCGCGCGGCCGCGCCTTCATAGTTTCAAATTTCATTGCACTGCACAGCGAAGTTATCAAATATCTGGGGCATGTATCGCATGTATCGACGCGCATTTTTCTAGCCGCACCCTGTCAATAATGTGAAATGCCGAGTTTACTACAGCTCCTCTGCGAATGCTTACCGTCATCGCCGTACTCCTGAAGGCAGGGCCGGAGCGTTTCGGGCGTTGCTGTGAGGGTGAGCACTGGCGGCCTCTACCGGCACGCTTGGTCCCTGCTCAATGATCACGTGGTATTTCTTCGTCCGCGCGCTGCCGTAGGCAACCACGGGATGCGCAGGTCGCTCTTTATACAGTAGGTCGTGATCAATTCGCGCACCTAGGTACAAGTCTGAGCTGTGAAAGTAGAGCCGAAAGTTTCCATACAATGCCTGTTTTTTTTTTTTTTTCGGCGAGCGCGGTGCTTCAATGTTCTCATCGGATTCTTATTCTGTATAGTTCTGCGTTGACTTTGTCGCCATGTGTTTTTCGCAGCAGGATGGAAAAGCATTTATTTCATAATCTTGGCATGTCCTTCCGCAAAGCGCCTTGTCACTTCCTTCTGTTTTCCCTTCGAAGTTGCTTCACTCCGATAGCCGTTCAGCACGTATTGCTTGAAAGTTTACTTATCTAATCACGTGGTGTCAGATCACCAGAATGGATGAGTTCGGATAATTCCACAGCGTCAGACATGTGTGCTTCATTCACAATGGTTGCTTTTTTCAAAGTTGAACTTTGAGGATGACGTCTTTTAATATTCTGAATGCATGTGTAAGTCCTATTAGTAGTCACAGTCGCTGGATCGCGATAACTATCTTGGAATCTTTTAACGCAAGCACAAACTCTTTCTTCACATTCATCAACGATTTCCTCCGCACGTTCTTGGGGAGCAATTTCAATAGTGCGTTGCTTGCGCACTTTTCAGAATTGTGCCCTGCATCTGTGCATTCAAATTTGATTTTCCATCTACTGAATGCATTTCGGGTTTTGTTGTAGCGTTCTTCACAGTAATCGTACTGGCTGTGTACTTGTATACAGGATTCCACTTGCCGTGTGAGTCGAGACTACGCTGTGTTAGGTCGGCGGTTAAAATTTCAGCTTTGCTCCCTGGCCTTCTTCACAAATCTTCAATTGTGACCTAAAGATTTTCCAAGGCAGTTTTCAAATTCTAATTCCTTACATGCGTGGACGCCTCTCGTTATTTCGTCCATCTCTATGAGGCTACGTGTTTTTTTTTACGCCGTTCAGGGTCTTTCTTCTTCATTCTAGAAACAAGTTAATTTCTTTAAGCTTACGAGCTCTTTCACACGTTTCCAAGAGGAGGTGATCGCTTTTCTCCATGATCTCTTCAATTCTCAAGCACGAGGTATTCTGTAAAGCTATCAGCCTGTCCAAGATCTATCCGCGGAGTGCCACACAGTCCTTGCTAGACAACATGCGCGATGCATGTGGTTTTCATAATTTGCGATTTGCTTCCACGCCACTTGCGGCTCCATGGGCAAGGCAGCCAGAACAACTCACATTGAACGACTTCAACATTCCAGCCTCGTGTACCTCGGAGTGGACATCGTAACGAAGGCGCCGCTGATCAACCGGCACACAACCAATGGCTTAGATGGCTAGGCCAACAGGTTCAGGCTTCCAAAGGAAGCTCGTTATCCCGGCCTTGTGAACCTCGCAGCCTTCGTCATTGCAGTGACGAGAGGCGTTCGCATTCGATGGTCTGATCGCTTCCAGGAGTAAGCGTACAAGAAGGGTGTCGCTGCATAAATTCGTTGTCTTGACTTTGCGAGCCTACAACTTCTCACCGAAGTGAAAATTTACTTAGTGGGCAGCCAGAACAATTGGCTGGTTCGAAAGCTGGGCTGACAGGATTTGCTTCGCGTTCTCCGTGGACATTCCGGCCTTGGGCAACTCGGGTCATCTCACTGAAGGGTAAGGCCAGACAGGACAAAAGCAAAGGGAAAGTGCTCCCGCCTCGCCAACTTCCGTACAACGAAAATTTTCAGCGCGAATTAAACACGGACGAAATAAAGACGCATGAAAGCAGGACCAGCGCTGATATTGAACCGGATTCAGTTGAAAGTTAGCGCTGGTCCTGTTTCAATGTGCGTCTATTTTGTCTTTGTCTAACTTGCACTGAAAATTTTCGTTTACCATGAACCAACTAGCATATTCCAAGATTCTTCTCCTGACAATGTCTGCCGCCGCATCCGTTGATAGGCTAGCAGTCTCGGTCTCAGTCCAACCCGCAGTCACCGTCCCGGGTTTCACGGCACTAAATGTAAATAGCCATGCCCGAAGACATGGCCGCCCAGATTTTTCTACGTTAGTGCTGCCTCCAATTCTAGTGTTGAGGAAGGAGGGTGTTGCTACCTCTGTCTTCTATACGGCAACATTACAACAAAAATATGTATCTTACGATATAAAGTAGTTGTGCTGAGAAGGTTCCCTATTCGCGTAGGCATCTATGAACTTGCCCCAGCCTTCTGCAGAAACGTTTCAATCATTTTTGTGTGCATAGCTTTTTTTGTGCGTGGTTGATTTAGTAGATACGTGGAGTGGCAGACTGACTTGTAATGAGCAATGTACGGTTTCAGCCTCATTGCCACTGCCTGGGCGAGGTAAGCCAATACATGTGCACATCATTATTTGAAGAGAAGCATATTATTTCGAGCAACAGGCTTTCGTTATTTTCATGCGTATGTATATGTATTTAATGGTAGAATCTTACAACATCGCCATGATAACGGTTTCACGAAGAGCTTGTAATCTACGCTACAACGAAGAACATATCTTACAAAAGAAAGAACAGATGATCAGAAGATTTTCTTTTCGTGCAGTCATCTGCAACCTTGTCCCGCACCTTACTGGAGAAATCGTTTGACCATTTTGCATGTACCTATAGTTTTCATTGCTTCTTTGTAATTCATTAAGTATTTACATGGCAGTGGTATATTGTCTTGCAAAAAGTGATGTAACCGTAATTTATTTGCAGCTTTGTCGCCAATGCCTAAGCCAACTCTCGTGCACATCATGAGTTGAAGTCAAGAACGCTAATTCGAGCAAAAGACTTTCGTAAAAGACGCCTTTGAATAGGCCAACAAAGTTACCAGCCGCGGTTGAGGACTTCGCCACCATTTCAGTTTCTGTGTGCCTATAAGAAGCATCACAACGAAGAATATGTCTAACAAAAAAGTTGTGAGGCTGGGAGGATCCGCTGTACGACTAGAGATTTTTTACCTTGCCACACAATTTACTGTAAAAAATTGCCTTCCGATTTTGTGTGCACACATCTTTCTGTGTGGTTCATTTAGTAGATATGCGTAGTGTTAGACTGCCTTGTAATGAGAAATGCAATGGAAATTTGTTTACAGATCCACGACCAAAGACCAAGCGACGTAAGACAACTCTCGCTTACATAACATTTTCAACGCAAGCCCGGTATTTTAAACAACAGGGTGTCTTAACTTGAATGGTTACGCTGTAATACTTAAAGAGGGAGATCTGAATTGAATTCTTTGAAAAGCGCTTAAGCAACTCCACAACAAAAATATATCGGACAAAATAAAGTAGTGTTGCTGAGAAGGTTTTCATTTCAATTAGGCATTTGTCACCTTGCCCCACGATTTTCCGCTAAATGTCCCAAAAATCTTGTATGTACACAGTTTTCATCGCTTCTTTGTGATTCATTTAATAGATACACGCAGTAGCAGAGTACCTTGTAATGAGCGATGTACTGTTTACAGCATCATCGACAATGCCTGCTCAAGGTAAGGCAATTCTCTTGGCCATCCATGACATGAAAAGTCCATTACTTCGAGCAACAGCCAACAATATGTTGCATGCCTGTGGATACACTACAGACTTGATTTACACGCGCTTAGGACATCGTCTTCATATCAGGTTCCTGAAAGTGATACAATCAACATCACAACGAAGAGTACATCTTATCAAAGAATAACTGTTGCTCAGTAAACTCCCTTTCGATTAGGCGTCTGTCACCTTCCCGCACAATCTACTGCAGAAATTACCCTACGCTTTTGTAGGCATCTGGTTACTGCGCTAGTCCTTGCAATTCTTTTAGCAGGTATTAGTAGTGGTAGATTCCCTTGCAATATATAGGCGATCTGTTCGTAATTTGTTTACAGCCTCACCGCCAAGGCATAAGCTAAATAAGCCAATTCTCGTTCAATTCTCGTGCATGATTTGAAGACAAGCCAGTTTTGCGGAGCTACAGGCTTTCGTAAAAATCCTGCCTATGAATTGGCAATATAACTTACAACAGAAGGTTTAAGACATCACCGTGATTTCAATTTTCTAAAGCCCTTGTAAGCAACCTCCCATCGAAGAATAGTTTTCACAAAAGAAAGATGTAATGCTTAGAATAATCGTTTTTCGAGCAAGCGTATTTTACGTTGCCACAGAATCTGCCACAGAAATTGCCCTATGATTTTGTGTGTACCAAGCTTTGGTCACTTCTTGTGGTTCGTTAAGTTGCGTGCAGTGGTAGATGACGTGGTAGTAAGCTAAGCACCTGTATTTTGTTTACAGTCTCATCGCCGATGCCTAGGCAAGGTAGGCCAATTCTCGTGCATATCATGATTGGAAGACAAGCTTCTTATTGAGAACAACAAGCTTTCGTGGCATTAATGCGTACTACGTGACATCAAAAGAGGCTCAAGGCATCGCCGTGATTTCAGTTACTCACAGAGTCTAAGCACCATAATTACAAGTAATGCGTATTACCAAAAAAAAAAAAGTTGTGGCACAGAGAATATTCATTTTTCGGATAAGCATATGGTACATTGCGGCACTACCGCAGAAATTGTCCTACGCATTTGTACGTCCACAGTTTTCGACACTTATTTGTAGTTGATCTGGCAGATTTGCGCAGTGCAACATTTCCTTGGCTAGTAGCATGTTTTCAGCCGTTGTTGTTACCAGCCGATGTGCCTGTAGCTCGTTTTCATATTGTCGTTGTTAAGCTTGTCGGGAAGAGCGGTCTTGCAAAGTATTTGAACAAAATTCAGTGGTCACAGTGTGCACAATTCAATTTATTTTAAAATGTACACTCATTCTACAATGATTCTATACAGCCAGCACACTCGTGCTTAACAGCAGAGGAACTCCAAGTTTGCTCTTAGGCAGGCATTACATATCGTGGTACATCTATTCGAATCTGGGGCCGATTTCGGAAACGTGCTCGTTCGCAAGTGATCTTTGTCATTGGCTGGCCGCCTCCGCTAATGGTATGTTCAGCATCAGAATTGGCGCAAATTTGCTCGTACGAGAAATTCTAGCGCAAGAACTTTTTTGTGTGTGTGAAACCGTGTCCTGATACTCGGATATGCAGAAAGCAGCTTTCCCGTTGAACACATTTGCATGTATGCTATTTTCGACTTTGTCCCCTTAAAAACAATGTGCGTGGTCCCTTTCATTTTGGTGGAAGGCTCGTACGTAATCAAGACAATGCTGAATGTCCAAAGAAAACGGACAAGTAACACAGTGGGGATCCCTGACCATCATGGGGATCCACCATCATCCCCTGTGAACATCGCCAAACAGGTGGTCTTCGAAACTAACTGCAATCATGAATGGCCTCGGCCTTCATTTTTTTTATATATTTAGTGAGGAATCCTGCGAGTCGAGGCATTTGAAGGCTATGAATTGCTTTCCGACTTAAGCTGCACTGTTTAAAGAAGAAACGGTGGTCTGATGTTTGATGCGCTCAGAGACGAGCAGAAACATAAATATTGAATACTTGCTAGGGTGACAACAGTTACAATATTATTATCCCCCTAAAGCAATGATTTTCAATCATCCATATTTATATCTATCATTGATGTGTGAACGTTTATGTTGAATGGAGACTTACATTGCGTCAACACTTACATTCTTGTACGGGAACTTCGAGTACGCGAATGTCCCTGTGCGTGTTTCCTTCATTATTTGTTTTTATGAGGTTGATAAACACAACTTATATCAGAAAAAAGATGAGTAGCCGGCGCAACGTTTCGCGCCAAGGACGTCTCTCTAAATACAGCTATCAAAAAATTGTTTGACCTCCCATCCCTGATATCTTCTAACATTCATTCCCGCCGACAACTGCGTTATTTGTCGGGAAATAATGACCACGACAATACATCTTTTGTAATCTGATATCCGTGTTATATAACCCTGGTGCGAGGAATGGTTCCTGATTCCAAACATTAACAAGTGCACAGTCAGGCGTCTTTCCCGAACTGCTAAAAGCCAGTGTCTTTACTGTGGATAACATTTCTTTTGAATCTTAACCCTTACTACCTCGGAGTCTACCTCACGGTTATAGTTTAACGCGATTTCTGACAATGGTAAGCGTATGCTTACAATGTGCGTCGTTAGCTTTATACTGCTTCTTCTTGTTTAAAAAAATTATTTACAAGACATTATTATGTTCCAGACCAGAGTATGCTGTTGTCCTATGAGAGCACAGTCGCGACAATTTAGTGGCTTTAATTGAACCTTGTGCTGAATGACTCTGTTCAGACTATGTTGTCTTATTACAAATTAACTCCGAATGTCTCTGCTAGAAAAATTGCCCTCGCACTCCCCTTATAGCATCTCATAGAAAAGGGTCTCGATTGCAACTGTTTGACGAGGTGCATCACTAATCTTTTTCAGACCCATCGCATATGTCATCATCACAAAGTAGGTATCCAATTATGCAACGCAATAACCTTTTCATAGTTTTATTTTTATTTTTGCCTCGTACATGAGAGATTATAAACCATCTTACCGTTGTTGTTGTCTCTAATAAAGCTAACCCCATGTTTCGTGAATATTTAGCTAACATTGTATAATTAGGAGCTTCGTTGTATAATTTAACCCTACTTATTGCTTTCTGTTTGTTTGTTTTGTTCAATAAACCCCCTCTTCGTAATTCCAATAGGCCCTGACGATAGGAAAATTAAAATAAGTAAATAAAGATGATCTCAAAGAATACGCTTTTTGTTGTGGCGTTTGAAACTTGTTTTTCCATGTGAGACGGGGGGAGGGGTGGGCGAGTGAGGCCGTCCTATCAGGCAAGCTTTGCGGCGTTACATAGTCCTGTGAGACTGAAAGTAACATCATTAGTAGACACCGGAAGTTTAGGCAATAATAAATGTTACTTTAGGCGCCTATAACGTGCACTCATTCTCTTATTTCAGGCCCGTATAGGCGCCAAATACTGTCGTTTCGGCGCGTACAGGCTCTATTATGAGAACTTTCACTGTGTGTTTGAGGATAAATTATGATATTGCGTTATTGAAGTTATAGTTTACAGGAATTACGATTAGGAACTAATTCTTAACGTCTTTGAACTCAAAGAACTTCCACTCAAAATTTTTGTAGATTTTTCCAAGGCGTTCGACAGCATAAACCACGAAATATAACTTCATGACTTGACTTTTAGAATCCGTGACATTATTCTCTGAATTATTACGTCATGACTACTCTCTCGCTATCAGCAAGTGGTAGTAAATAATGTTTTACCTGACCTTCAACTCATTACTGCTATTTTCTCCCAAGAAAGTATTTTGGGGCCATAGCTGTTTCTTCTATAAATAATTCACACTGTCCTTTGATTGCTCTTCATCGTTTTTTATTTGTTCACTTGCGTTGGAGCCTTGATTTGTATTTTGAAACTTACATAGTTACGTTTCGATGTTCCCTTGCTTAGTAGTCATGTTCCTTAATAGTTTGCTTGTACTTTCATTGTAATAACTACAACGCCCTTACTCAATGCTCTCTGGGCCTGTAAGGTATTTTAAATAAATAAACAAATAAATTTATAATATATGCTGATGACACTAGTTTATTTTGACTGTACCTAATACGTTCGAGCTTGAAAAAATGCTACGTACTCTAAAGCTACTACACAGTTGGTCCATATATCTAATTTATTACTAGTAAATTTTGTCAATACCAAGGCCGTCCTTTTATAGACCTCCATAAGAACCTAACGTCTGATCCAAGTTTGATACTAAACACCGACCCCCTGCGTTGTACAACTTGTTCCTGATCTAAAAAATCTTGCCTTGTTTTTTAGGAACATTTATATTAGAATATTCATGTACAGATGGTTCCCAACAAGGTGGCAAAATTATCGCGCATGTTATCAAGACTACCTATTGCCACAAAACATTCAAAAGATTTTATAGATGCTGTGTTTTACTCAAGTATTCGTTACTGCTTCTTAGTTTGGGACACTACCAATTTGCCACTGCCAATTTAGAAGTGTGTTATTCGTCATATTCCCTGTATGTCGCACAGACTTTTCTAATCCTCGACATAATTCCAATCACAGACCTATACAAAAACATACTGGTAAGAAAATACAAATTAGGAGTGGGGAAGGCAATTGATTTACTACAACAATGGCAAGCTTAAGACACAAACACGCACCATAAGCACAACACTCGCACAGGCAGCCAATGCTTCATATCAAAACTCCGTGCTAATTATGGTCGCAAAAGATTATGAAATAACTCGCCTCCTGTGATTTACAATCTACGCCATCTTCACAAAAAACACGATGATGACTGTGTGCATTTATACCGTTTTGCAATGTAGTTGATTTCCGTGTGCAAAGTAGGTGCCTATACATATAAATGCTTCTTTTTTCTATATACCTTGCGTAAATGGTATGGCAGCTGTTGTGTATATATTATTATGCATATTTGTGCGTTTGCTTAAATCCCTGTAGAGCCGAAGTATCTGCAGAGGCGTAGACCTCATTCGAAGCCTTCGCATAGGCTTTTTGTCGGCGTCCCTCGAGATCCCTGTGGTGTTAAATAAGTTTAATTTGCTTTGATCTGATTTTTTAAGGAATACAGATAATGAAACCCCTGTTTTGTCAAATTAGTCTTATTTTCTCGATAAAAAGCCATGAGACAAGTGGCGCAGGTTACGACATGTACCTGAAATTTAGTTGTAACTAAGCTCCACGAAAAAAGTTGTGAAAGCAGTGGCAAACAAGCGCTACCTCTAGATTTTCGAGTTTCATGTGCTGCCTTTCATCACTGCGCATCAGTTTGCATGTAGAAAAGCAATGCTCAACGTCCACTGAAGTTAACGGCGCATATTTTCAGTTCGACACGTTCCATGAACCATTGAACTTTCGAATTGCAGAATGTTCGCCGGTCAGAACCTTTGGTGATTTTCTCAGTATCGAAAACCCCGGATTTTTTGGCCATATACAAATTGAAGTTTCAAACTCTATCGGTAACAGTTCCATTAGGGATGGTGGCGAACCATTCCTGAAAGTCCAGTTATCCCCCAATTCTGGGTAAGGGTTGCGTCCCATCATTCAGGTATGTCGATGATTGTATTGTCGAAGACTGGGCGTCGTCGTCTCGACGATGTCGGCCAAAAACGTGAAATCGGTGCAATGTATGCTAGGACACCTTCAATTGTATCACTGCGTAGCGCAGCTTGAACCCTACTCACAGCGATGCTCTCGTCTACTACGAAGCTCTTAACAATGGTATTTGCACCTCGAAATTGTTTGTGGTAATCGACTACCTTCAGCTAAGTTGCCTATTGCATAATAACATTATGAACAAAATAAGGCTAGAACCAAAACACCACAAATGTTTTTTTTTCGCTTTGCAAATCCAATACAGGCACCAATATCAAAGTAGGCAATTAAGGGCTCACTAAAAGTGCCACGAAAATGTTTCTACGCCATTAGTTCGTGCTCATGTGTTGACTAGCGTTGATAAAGACGTAAAAAAAGTATGCATTTTGCCTAAACTTCCGATCTTTAATCAATAAAAACAAAATTCATTACTTAGCCCAGTATCGCTCAACTGCAGAGTATGCGCAGGGACAGAATGGCAAGTCCAACCTCCTCTCCGGAAAGATGAGGTTATCCTCTTAGACAACCAGCGTGGCGCAAATATTGTCCTGCTGACCTATTGCCTCTGATATCCCAAACAGTTTCGATTAAAAAGTCGAGTAGCTTCCGGCAGTCCCGCAGCGCTCTAGATCCTCGGCTGAAGATCAACCGAAGACGCTTCCTAAGTAAGTATCGAATGTCGGTCGTCTGTTCTGTGTGTAGGAGAAAACGTTCAGCACCAACACCGCTCTTTTTTTTTTTTTTTGCTCTGTTGTCTGCGAGCACACCTATGTCATCATATGATACAGTCACAGTTGGCACAGTAGCTTGCGGCGCGGCGGTAACTTGTAATTTTCTCAATGGTTCCTTTCAAGGAGCGAACTTAGAACCTGTGGAATGTGGCTTCTGGCGCAGCAAAACTAAGTGGAAAGAAGAAGGGCCAGAAAGAGCGCCAACTTACAACTGAATCTATAGAAAGACCGATACTTATACAAACAGGATTGACATGCGCACAGCCATCTAGTGCACTACACGTGTAATAAAGAAAAATACAGCATTATCTCAGTGCAAGCCGACAAGACATGCCATCAAGACCAAAAATTACAAATCACCATTGCGAATTTAAAAATGGATACTCAATATTCTGCAATGGGACCAACGGAACACTGACACAAGCATCACCCTTTTTCATTATGCAAAACGCTTCCAGTTGTTCACGTGGCAGCGATGCCCGACTCCTACCTAGTCTACGCGTGTCCTCAACCTGCGGCAGGCAGCCACAGGAAGCAGAATTGAAGGGCAACTGCGAAGTTGAATTATAAAGGGATAACTTTGCAAAGAATGTAAGACAAAGTTTGAGCAATTTTAGTGCCGTATGGAATGCTTGACGGCCTCAGACACCGCCCATTTGGAGAGCCGGCCAGTTACGCTAGAGCGTTAAATTATCAAGTGCTCGATGGTGTTGTACAACAAGTATTAGCTATGTTTATCAATGTCTCTATAGGAAACTCTAAGCCACACGAAGTTCGGATACAGCGAAAACTGGGCGCATGGCATACGCAATCTGCGGCAAATCTTTCACGTTACTGAATTGGGAGCTCTGAAAATAATTCTCTTCTTATTTTGATGCTATATATGAGGAACCCACAGAGTCCTCGGTGGAATAAACAAGTCTCCTCGTTATATTTCGTGGTCATAGGTGGCAGGTAACGGGTGATGTTTAGGTAAAGTTGTGTCTGGGTTAAGTACAGTATTCGTATATTTATTTATTTATTTATTTATTTATTTACTTATTTATTTATTTATTTATTTATTTATTTATTTATTTATTTATTTATTTATTTATTTATTTATTAACTAAACTATCATGTGCCCCCAGCGCCTATCGGCATTACACTGGGGGGGTTCACAGACATCGGAAAGTAAAGCATAAAAACATGACATGACAGAGGGTTTTAACACATAACTATAAAGTGTCTTCATTTAGAGGCGTACACAGAGCCGCGCACCCAGAGCACACCAATGAACTTCCCTATGCAAGTTTTCCGGAGCTCTACAAGTTAAGTGCGTTTGCAAATGGCGCAGAAGTTAGCCCGCTCACCTGGGAAAACTATAAATGTTGCACATCAAATTTAGCGAAAATGGGGAAAACGTAATCACCGACGTGCACGCAAATTTTAGCGCATAATAATATATTACAGCTTTTGTAAAAAAGGTCTCGAAAACATTATACGGCCGTTAATGTTGCGTCTTAACATTCCTAAAAGAACTGTACGTGACAACCAGTTCGCATTCGGTGGAAATGGGAGCAATGTTAGGGGTGACGTGTGGAGCGTTTCTGGATTTGACAGTGTCGTTGCAGAAAATTTAGCGCTTACTTTTTTCTATATCGTTATGGTTTATACAAGGGGCTCCCAGAGTGGCCTCTGGAAACTAAACGAGCCAGCTTGTTTATATTTCGTTGAAATAGTGGCCACGTTGTGGCTGGTGCTTAGGCAAAGTTCGAAATGTATGGTTAAATTAAGGCGCAGAATTCAAGTCACTTTCCTATGAGAACTAAACCAGCCTCCAAGATCAAAGTTGATTAAAATGAGAGGAACATTATCGCCGATGTACACGCGAAGTGAATTGTATGCGTGTAATACGGTCTTTGCTAACAATACCGTAAGCAGGTTCTCGAAAGTGTTATAAGTGAGTGATGTTGTCAATGAGTGAGTCATCGTTTCCCATGGTGTTGCCTAATCACAGTCCACTTAAATTCTTAGTGCAACTTCCTCGACAGGGACAGCTTCACTGGAAATTGGACTGCGATGCAGCAAGGTGACACAATTCTGCTTTTTGTTTCTCTGTTTTTACAGGGGAGAGCACCATTGGGAGCTGAAATTGAACGGTGCCGTCGGTAACCACCGGCTGATGACGAGGGGGGGGGGGGGGGAGAAGGGTGAAGGAAGGTTGGTGTAAACCGCCTAGATAGATCGTGACGTATAGCTGACGTCACCGCGGAGAAATGAGGGTCCAATGCACAACATGCGGCATATGTAAAGCGAAGCTTTCGTGAGGCGGTTGAATAAAATCTGTACAACATAACGTGACGGCGACGATTGTCTTTGTTTTCACCATTTCGAGTTGTAATGTCGTTCAGTGTTTATGCATCACACAGGTCGCAACCTTAATGTCATGCAATTTTTACACACTACGCCACTGACACCCTATGGCAAAATGCCAACACCAGTTCCTGCGGATGCACAACGAGACTGCGACGCAGCAGTGTCACGGAGAAGAAGGTTATATGTTAATTCGTCAGCATTGGGAGTGTCAAAGTGGAAAAAATTTACTTGCGATCACGATACTCCCTAATGTGAAATTTGGCGTAGCTTTATACGTGCTTTCATTTCTTGATATATTGGCTGGCGCGGACAATCTGTCTCGCGCGGCACGTTGCAAACGGAGCTAAGTGTGTCGCGACTGCCTCGCTAATAGGGAGTTAGTGAGAGGCAGAGCGCGTGGGTGATGCTTGAGCGCGATTCACAGCAGCTGCTGAAGACAGACCTTCGCTCATACAGCTCCTTGTTTCCATATATGGTATCGGTGGTGTCATATCGGTGAACAGACGATGGTATGGATGGATGGATGTTATGAGCGTCCCCTTTGGAAAGGGGCGGTGGGTTGCGCCACCAAGCTCTTGCTATTATACTGCCTAATGTCCTACCTAAGTTAAACAATAAAGAATAAGAAATAAACACTATAAACTCCCACACCCAAATTTTCTGATCCCCTATTGCTAACTGTGCTTTTGTACGTCTCCGTTTTTTTGTCGTTTCCCTACTTCTCTTCCAATAGCCTCTTACGACGCGCGCCACTCTGGCGCCATATAGTGGTCATCGTCGCCGCAGAGCCCGTCTTGCGCGGAACTGCGCTTTTCTTCCCACGCTTTCGCCATACCCTCCTCCTCCGCTTTCCTTCTCGCGCTCTCTTTGATATCGCCGCCTTTCATGCCCGCTGCGCTCCGCATTCGCTCTGTCATCTTTCGCTGTGCTCATTCGCTCGATAACGCCAAGGACGCCGACCCCCTCCGCAAGAATGGGGCCTAAGAGCGGCGCTCTAAGTGGTGTATATCAGTGAAATGTGGGAAGTTGTTCTCGTGGTAGAGGTAGATAGGAAATGGGAGAGCCTAAACAGTACGTATATATATATATATATATATATATATATATATATATATATATATATATATATATATATATATATATATATATATATTTATATATATATATGTAGCGCTAGATCGCCACTGAGTTCTTTATTGAAGTTAGGAATAGTGAAGAGGTGTATGTAGAGAGAAGTACGACATGTATGTAAATATATTTCAGGTTTCTATATATCTTTTGTCATACACACACCTATTCTGGGAGATTGGCCAAGAATGAGCCCATACCTAGTGGCGCAATAAGGGAGCAAACCAAATATAAGAAACTAATTCAAACGAACAGTTTACTATCATGCGCTATTCTACTGCGACGCCTGCGTGTTTTCCAAATACTTATACGCCACCGTTGTTTATGCAGGTCCTATATTTCGTTTATTGTTTGACTAGGCAAAACGGAGGTGGTGCTCACTCGTGTTGCTTTGTTGCTCAAAACTCTGTAAGCCGGAACATCCTGTTTAACTTACCCAGTTGCTTAAAACTGGTGTAGCCCAAACATAAGAGAAAAAGAAAAATGGAAGACGACGTTCAATATCACTTATTATCAAGATTTGAATGCATTTTTTTCTTGCTCGCGTCGCAGTCGGATTGTAGATTTCATTCATTCATTCATTCATTCATTCATTTTCATTTTCTTTTCGGCATTATGGTACATGTATAGCATGCACGAAAATGCTGGAGGCAAAGACTAAAGCCTCAGAAACCTTGGCGTGTCTGTACCTGATAATGTAGTTTGATAGGGGCAAGTATTCGAACTATTCGAGCAAGTATGTAGTATTCGGATGCGACAAGCATACAATGACAAAAACTATACATGTGAAATATAGTACTAAATGTCTAACACAAAAAAGGAAATACTTCACTTTTCCGAATAACATCAAAAAAGAAACAATAGCTGCCCTACTGTAAACAATGCTGGTGGTTTAAAAGACTAAGCAATGTATCATTTGTCGGCCATAGTTAGTACGAGTGCGTGACGAAAACCAAAAAGTGATCTCGCGCCTATCATAAACATTCACTCTTTTTGTAAAATTAGCAAGTTTCTTCAAGTACAGATTGTTTATTTTAATCCCTTGTTTGTAGCGTGTCATTAGTAAAGAATCGCACAAGTCGACAACAGGTATTATGTTTAGATTTTCGAGTGCTGCAACTCCCAAGAAATGAAGCAAAGTTATAAAGCGTCGTCAGCAAAAGCATTTTAAATACAACATGCCACCTCTTTTGTATTTTCTGAAATGTAATTGTGAAGTCCTGATGTCGTAGCATGTGTTTTGGGGGATTACATTACAGTTTCGGGAACTGTCCCGCCCATCCATTTAATACTTCGTATTTATTTCTGTAAAGTACGGCCTATCGCAGTATCTCTTTGTCGTTAAACGGGAGGGCAGCACAGTTTCGTTCTGTTTTGGTTTTCGTTTTTTTTTTCTGCACAACGCGTCTAACGTTGCCTGCTTAAGAGGAAGCTTTAGCTCGGGTGCTCCTATATAAATACACGTAAAAGGAGAATTCGTTTTTTTCGGCAACCACTGCACCAAATTTGACGAGGTTTGTTGCATTTAAAAGAAAAACTTAAGATCTAGTGACTGTTGGTTTCGAAATTTCGAGTTATGTCGTGAATTTTTTATAAAAATTTGGCAAAAATCGCAAATTTTCAGAAAACGAAACTATCAAGTTTACAACTCCGTAACTCAGCAAGAAAAAATGATATCGCAATTCTGTGAATTGTACCTGATAGCACGTCTAAAGCGGACAAAATTGGTATGTTACACATGAACCTCGAAAAATGGAGTAATGTGTAATTACAACTTTTGCAGAACCCTTGTAAACAACGTAACAAATTCACGTAAGATGTAAACTGAAATATCAAATTTGTCCGCTTTGAATGGTCTAATGGATGCCCTTTACAGAATCGCGATATCTGTTCTCAATGCAGAGCTATTAGTTTGTAAACTTCGTGCTTCCATTTTTTTCATACGTCTCAATTTTTGAAAATCCTTTTAACAAACTTCAAGCCCTAAATCAAAATTCCGCTTCCAACAGTCACTAGAATTTAACTTTCTCTCTCAAATGCAACAAATTTCATTAAAATCGGTTCAGGGGTTATCTCAGAAAAACGTTTTTGCGTTTTTACATGTATTTGAATGGGCCGCGTCGGAGTTGGGCCCGAGCTAAAGCTTCCTCTTAAGAAGGTGTGCCGTGCTCTTTACGAACTCGAAAGTAAGAAAATTTCCGGCAGCGTTGACAAGCAACGAGTGTACGTATTCAGGGTAGTATACAATTTCTCGTTATACATCCCGCATACCACTAGGTCCATTTTGTGTCGCAGGAATTCGAACCGAAAATCTACAGTAAGCTCCGCACAACGTGTCCAAGGTTACCATCACAAGATTCACGTTTAGCATTGTTCATTGAAGTGTCTCGCCAGCAATCTTAGTTATCAGCAACAATAAGCATACACTACGGTAGCCTGACACTTTGCGTGCTAGTGAATGTTGTGTGCGTGTCGGTCCCTGTGCATGTGTTAGTTCGTGGGAAAAGAAGGGGAAGGCGGAAGATGGAAATTCAAGGCGAAGAGCAAAACGATAACAACGTGAAAGCAGGAGCCAACGTTTCGACAAGTGGACTAGTCTTTTTCAAGGCGCCTTGAAAAAAAGCAAGTCCCTTCGTCGAAACGTTGGCTCCCGCTTTTACCTTGTTCTCGTTTTGCTCATTATGTTAGCTTGTGTATCATCACTGGAATGACAGGGAGCCTGCAATAGGCATAAGGCCTCCTGGCCACAAACCGCATGGTGTTATATTAGCCAATATAAATTACATTTCTGTCTTGGATAATGTCGGGCTACACATCCTCCCTGTGGAACCTCGGGTGTACGGCGACTGCCAGCTTTCTCAGGCCGTCTACATTTGCTATGCTGTAGTTCAGAAACTTGGGTACTACGTTCTCAATCCCAGAGAACGAAGCCGAGTTGCTGGCGTCAGAAATCGCTGATGAACTGATATGTAAGGATGGCCTGAGGTAAAAAAAAAAATCGGTGCTAAAAAAGGATATTGCGTAGGGCCGACCACGTGTGCACGCTTGGCCGCACTCATGTGCCAGAGTGTAGTATATTCGCGCAGCCGCAGTTTGTTAATTGTTCAATTCGATGCCATTTTTAAAGGAGGCAATGGCGTATACGAGGAGTACGCTTGGAAAGTAAACTGTAAACACGCAAAAGAAAGGGAACATGCCAGTGTATAAATTGGCCTCTCTTTTTTTTTTCTACTGCACTATTTCCGCAAAATTATAAATAAATGCTCTCTTCCCTGAATCTGGCATCAAAATAATGGGTACAACGCACTAGAACTGTAGTCTGCAATAGATGCATATACTTCGTTATACCCAGCCGAAAGGGCGCAAAAGTGCTGGAGTTTGCTCATTACCACTTTTCCACTTCACCTGCTGCAGAAACAGACACAATAATATAAGAAATGCGGACCCTTCGCTATACCTGTACCTGTAACGCTTTGGGGTACTGATCTGCTGATAAAGCGAGAGCGGTGAGAACGGAATGGTAACATAACACGGCGCTCACATTTCGTGACATCGAAATAGAAGGGGTGCAGCACTAAAAAGCACCAGCATGCCGGACATCGGAAAAGGACTCGCCCAAGTGATTAGCCCAGAGAGACCTGCCGTAAAAAAGAAGAAAAGAGCGGTTTGAAGATTAATAGGGACGCAGTGGGCTCTGATATAAGCAGCCCAGTATCGATCCAAACTGTTCAAAAGCACAGAGAGTGATTGTGCAGCATCAGTGGTGAAATTTGTTCTAAATTCTGTTCCGGATCGTCGAAACTTCGTTTCTGAATGTCCTTAAAGCTGACAAAAAAGATGTTAGGCTAAAAACGGGAAAGACAGCTGCGGGAAGAACGAAAACTCCTTCAGATCTTGTAGATATCATCACTTCAGAGGAATACGAGCAAGGGCGCCAAATTACCTATCTGCTAACCCTTCAACTCTAAGAAAACTCGCAATTCACAAGTTTTTCGCAAATGTCAATTTTCTTAAGTTCCAGGGTGCAAATAAAACGTAGTTACAACTTTCCTTTAATGACCAACGTCGTCGCGTGTGCGAGAAAGTTGTAATTGTGTATTTACTAAGCAGCATGTAGCTATCAAATTTCCGGATTTTCCCAGTCAAGGCAAACGAGGTGTACTTCAAGTTATATCGCAATGCTCCCTTTTGATAAATGCTTTTTTGTTGTTAATACTGTGCATTTACTCAATACTCTGTTGGAAACAGAGTATTGAGCTGGGTTATCGTTACAGTTGTCTCATAAAAATTGCCAGTGATATCTTGACCAAGATTGTTTATGCTCTATCTCTTTATAAAAAAATGGAACATAGTGGTTGTATTTTATTCGTACATTCACCGTAGCACTGAATGTGAATTAGCGATATTAATCGAGTAAAAATAACAAATGGACCCTCAGCTGATTGTTATGAATGAAAATAGCCATGCTAATTCAAATTTAAATAATTAGCATTTCTCTTGAGAGTGAAATCTTGTAACTCCTGACAAGATCAAATAGTTTACGTGGGCAATACTCATTCAGTCCCCATCGAGCCGATGGTTAGTTCTAAATTCCAATTTCAATTTTTCATAATTCTGAAGTATATACTTCAAAGCATAAATAAATGCAGGAAGCTCCATAGTCAAAAGACAATGTGATACCTCCTGTTAAACGTACCTCAAAGAAAAACAACTATTCAATGAAATGCATCAGGCTATTCAGAACATGTAACTTCATTAGACAATGTGATACCTCCTGTTAAACGTACCTCAAAGAAAAACAACTATTCAATGAAATGCATCAGGCTATTCAGAACATGTAACTTCATTCAATGTAGAATAACTTTCAGTGAATGCGATAACACATTGCAAACGAATAGAATTATGAAACATGCACTACCTGAGAACCGTCTTGAAATACAGAGCGACGGGACGGCACAACAGAAAGGGAGATGAACTCAGGCGCCTGTGTTCGTCTTCCTTTCTGTTGTGCCGTTCCGTTGGGCTGTATTTCAATATGGTTCTCTTGTCAAAATCATTACTAGCCCACCATTCAACTCTTTTACACTACCTATTCTGCAAATAAAGAAATACAGTAAACACGACATTGCAAACAACTGCACGCCTTCAGTGAGCACTAATTTTTCACTAGCTGCACTAATGGACACAAGTACTTAAGTATCCTGTTCATGTGAGAATAGTTGCGGCTGTGGCTAGAGACATGGTTAAGAAACTTGGGACATTTGAACTAAGCCCGTACACATGATCTACGAGTTAATGCAGCCATAAGAGCACGCCCTGCTCTAAGGTTTATATTTGCAGATAAAAATGGAACATCAGCCTGCGCTACACTTCAATACATACAAGTATCATTTCTGCAAATCACCGAGATCAATTCGCATGCGTGTCTTTTGAACCCACAAATATGAGTAATAGCGCCCCGATACGCCAAAATTACTGAAGGGTCTTCTTGCCAAGTCAATGTAATAACCGGCGTAAATGGTAAATATGATCCGTTGAATGTGCTAAGACTGCGAGCAAGAAGTGAAGGCATCTCGTTGATCTCGGAATTCCATATTTACCCGCCTTCTGGGAGTTGTTGCAATAGAGCTTTAAAAGCACGCATGGTCACAGTGAGACTTGCTGAATGCGATTTCATCTGACAGCTTCGATTTCGCTGCACTTTCAAGCTACCTTCAGCGTTGCCTATTCGCGCGCGCTGATTTTAAGCCTTCCCGTTCTGAGCTAAAGAGCATGAAAATATGTCTTCTATTTCGCTTGCGTTCAGTTGAGTCGTGCTCGGAAGACCAAACTTTCTTGAATCAAGGATTGCAGAAGATTAACATGCCTAATCAATACAAAGAAATACACCTTCATTACGGTGTTTAAAAACACAGTGAAGAGCTCCGAATACACGCTTGGGCCACGTGGGGTTCTTTAACGTGCACCCAAAGTTCGACAAATATTTTTGTTCTTGCTTTTTTTTTGCCAACGCTGCTGTGCATCGCATCCTTCTTTACAGAACACTGTAGGGCCACTAATGCAAGGCGGTGAATATTCCGAGAAGGAGAAGGGGAGAAGGGGAAACATACGAAAACTTGCCACAAGTATGTACAACGAATATGTTGCCATATTGCTGTCTGTTGTTCACGGGGAGGTAGGACTAGTCAAGCTGCCGTTAGGCAGCTTTTATCCTGCCATCCCCACCACTTTGTATACATCAGTGTATTTGTGTGGTAAATAAACTTTAAAAAAAAGAAACAGATTAATTGCTACGTCGTCCAGAAACTGCAGAGGAATTCTGCAATGGATATCTTCTGGTACACAGAAAGCAACTTCTTTTGTAGTCACTCAAGGTGCAAACTTATGTCACCTATGCACATGAAACTTCGAAAGGTGCAAACGTGACGGGCGAACATTTTTATTGGAGCGTGCGAGCATAAAAGGCAATGATGCACGCATTACGTCACGGAGCGTTCCCGAATTTATGACGCCACCTGCTCCGATTCGCCAACCGGCGCCTGTAACGCTCTGCTGCGGATCCGCAATGGGGAGTGAGTACATTTTCACGACATTTTCAGGTGTTGGCAGATATCTGCCGCAGTGAAAAATTGCATGCTGATCACAGATGACGCACGAAAGCCGCAGGCAATGATGCAATCATTCGTGGCTGATTTTACTGCTAGCAGCGCCATGAACTAAACGAAGCTTTGGCGCAAACGGACAACTAATAGCAAGGATTACTTGAAGGTTTAACCAGTAAGCATAATTTATGCGATCACTTCCAAGCCAGCATAGCATATAGCACATAGCAGATATATGTTAAAATAGAAGCCTGACACGTGGCCCTAAAAGCAAAATTTAAGATCTTGTCATGTTACATGCAAGTCTAGGCAATTAAATATCGATGGTAAACATCGGCTTTGATCATTTTCCCATTGAATATAGCGATTCTCAAATGGAATTGCAGACTCTTACTTTCTTGCACACATAACTTCGAACCTTTGAATTAACCTGAATAAATAACGCAACGACTATATTTTCATATCATTTGTTTTCGCACTTCGTCATTGGTTCGTGTATCACCTTGAACACGTTATCCCAGGGATATGCCGGCTGTGATCAATGGATGAGAAGAAAGGGTCAACTGAAACGAATTTTTACAGTATGCTCGCCCTGGAGCGATCTATGTTCAGAAGCCTACTTTTGACAAAATTTCATTGATTTCTGCTGCCAGTAAGCCTATTTGTGTGATTCATACAGCAAGCATCTTCTAGCAGCAAGATTAGCGTGTCTCAAGCGCTGAATTCACGAAGTTTTTCGTTCGTAAGCATTTTATTCGGTTGGTAATTCGTATCCACTAATAATATACTCAACATCAGGATTAGCTGGAATTTGCTCTTGCGAACAACTCTAGCGTAAGGAATATTTTGCGAATACGCGCCAATATGGTCACTGCTGACAAAATATTACGTGAACGATCGAATAATTATACTGAAGACGATTTACAAGATATATTTTACCGCTCCATGTTGTAAAGTCACGTGTAGAAGAAAATCGGCGGTATATCTGGCGCACCTTGTTGCAAGCGCTCTTGTCGTTGCGTAGCGCGTGGCGTAATCTGTCGCCACACAACCCCCTTGTTGCTAGACGTTGATAAAGGAAAACGGCCAAGTAAGTGCAAGTCAACGCGAAAGAATGGCTCTAACGGGACGTCGAACGGTTGAAGGCACCCGGCAGGGAGCATCGGTGGTGTTTTTCGGCACTGGCACTTTCACACCCTGCAACGTACTTTCGGATGAAGTGAGCATGACCTGGCGTGGGCGATAACACCGTCTTGTCCCCGTTGGCAGTGGGCTAAGACGGCCCCAATCCCGTGAACACTGGCGTCGGTACAGGTCTCTGTAGGCGAGGACGGGTCAAAATGGGCCAGTATAGGTGGCGTGGTGAGAGTGGTGCTGAGGTGGGCAAAAGCGGCAGCTAGAGTGCGACCCCACGCAAACCACACATCTTTCTTCAGAAGATTAGTAAGTGGTTGGGAAGTGACTGCGGAACCTTGCACGAACCGTTGGAAATAAGAGCGCAGTCCCACAAAGCTTCGAAAAGTTTTGGCAGGCCGAGGGTCGTATACTGGAAGCGTCGACGAGGTGGCCCAGAATTGTAATCTGTCGACGGCCGAAGTGACACTTCGACGAATTCATTTGGAGCCCAGCCTTGCGGAGAACTTGAAAAATAGTTGACAAACGCTCAATGTGCGTCTCAAATGTAAAGGAAGATACAAGAAAGTCGTCTAGGTAGCAAAGGCACGTTGACCAGCTGAATCCTTGAACCAAAGAGTCAACCATACGTTCAAAGGCTGCTGAGGCGTTGCATAGACCGAATGCCATAATTTCGTATTTAGACCATCAGGAGTGTTGGACGCCATCTTTTCTTGGTCTTTTTCATCCACAGAAATCAGATACCATGTCGAAGGTCTACTGACGTAGTCTAGTTGGCACCGTGGAGACGTTCGAGGGCGTCGTCAATGCGAGGTAAAGGGTAAATGTTCCTTTTTGGTAATTCGGTTTAAATGACAGTAATCTGCGCAAAAACGTCACGTGCCATCTTTCTTTTTAACGAGCACAACAGGTGATGCCTAAGGGCTCGACGAGGGTTCCACAATACCTACGGCAAGCATCTTGTTCACTTATTCTTGGATAAGCTCACGCTCTGCTGCAGACACCCGATATGGCCGGCAATGAATGGGACTAGCATGACCAGCATTTATATGATGCTTGACAAGTGAAGCCTGACCCAATTGTCGATTGTTGAGGTCGAAGATGTCGCAGTAGAAAACCAAAAGGCGGCATGGAGCTACTGCTTGCTCACACAATAGGTCTGCAGAATTCGACAGACTAAATGTTGCGTCGAGGCAAATTGCCTCCTGCGGACATGCTAAAGGATCAGAGTAGACGTCTACTCAAAAAGTCGTAACGTGGTCGTTTGCTATAGCACGCAGCGTGGCACCTGATATGCCTTGGTGTAGAACTTGATTTGCCAGGCCAAAATTCACAACGGGGAGGCATGGTTGGTTATCGACAACGCTTACTACGGAGTGGGCACAGTGATATCGCACATCAAAAGGAGATCGGGAATAGGTATGACGACGTAATCCCCATTGAGCATAGGTAAAAAGGATAGCTAATTGACAAAAGTCAAGGCTTTAGGGAGAAGGTGGACGAAGGTGGTAGTGCTGAATTTGTTCGAGAGTTCGGCATGAATATCCAGAAGTGGAAGTTAGAGGCAACGGTGCCGGCAGAACAGTCGATCAGAGCAGAATGCGCCGCAAGAAAGTCGAGTCCAAAGATAAGGTAACTGGGACAATTGGTAAGCACTGTAAAAAGAACTGCTGATGGCAACAAGAACCAGTGACGACAACAGTGGTGCCATCGGCGACGTGTATGGCTCGTGCAGTAGCACGAGGCATGAGACGCTTCTTCAGTCGACGACGGTAGTTAGCACTTATTATGGATATCTGGGCTCCGGTATCGATTAAAGCCGTCAAAGAGACACCGTCGACGTGAACTGCAAGTAAGTTTTGGTTCGCTAGGGGTGCTATTGAAGGATTTTCGCACGATGAAAATATCGCAGTAATGTGCAACAAAGGTTTAGTTGTAACTACGCACAACATGAAAGAATGTACTACTTTCTTCCTTCCTGAAGGCATATTCCAAACATAGTTTTCTCCTAAGCCGCGCTCATTCTTGGTCTAACTGCTTCATTTTATCTTTCATTTTCAGTGTAAGTCACCATCCGGCAGCAACATTCGTGAAATGAGCTCATGGCCAGCCAACGTCGGTTGGCGACCACCGCCTTTTCTACGGCTGCGCCCGCGCTTATCAACTCTGACGTTACCGCGGGCAATGCAGCACGTAGGCAGCTTCCCGTCACGCGGACAGCTAATCAGCACACGAGTTCTGCAGCCGGACAAGCCCGCCTCGGGGCGCGGAATCAAATAAGCGCCCAGCGCTGAAATATCTGCAGCCTTTGCGGTCCTCAGGCGCGTCTGACAGGCCGAAGCCAAAACGCGAGAAGAATAAGTGCTCCCGCCGCAGACGTTTTTTGCCGTCTCGCCTCGCACACGCCTGTTGTCCGCTGCCACTAGGGGGGCACGGCGAAGAAAGATTGCTCTCGTCCTCTCTTTCCGCACTGCTGTCTTCTTTGGCGCTAGTGTAATGAACGTGGTAGTCGAGCATATAATTCTCGGCGGAACGTCTCCCTCTCTCGAGCAAGGCAAAAAAGAAAAAGTAAGCCTGGGGAACGCATCCAGCTGGCTGGAAACTCTTGTGTGGTAATTAAAAACGACACCTCCTGACCTTGGCAGAAGGCAACAGCGCGATGACAGTGTCGATTTCAGCAACAATTTTGCTTCTGGGTACTTCCCGTTGTGGGCTGCTACAGAATAGACAGTGGCAAGCGCCTTTTTGCCTTATGATCATATTCTACATCATCCATACAATTGTAAAATGTCGCTATGAAATGTTGTCGGATGCTTATATTTTTGATACCTGCCGATGCAATGGCTAGTTTCTTCATTGTGTTGTAGCAATTGGGAAATACAGGGAAGTGGAAATGCCGGCATGAGCTGCACGTTTGACATTAGTAACCCAGGAGTTGTCATGCTATATAATGCTCAATAATGACCGAACGAAACAAATTGCTGTATGGAATCACTACGGTTCCAGGCCGAGAATAGGCTTGTACGCCCATTTTTGGTAGCTTAAGCCTTCAACTAACTGTATGAACCCCTTGTCTTGTTAGGAGTGCTATTAAGTGCACCATATCAACGCGGACAGCGTTTTCAACGATCTGCGCATACTTCTTGCCTGTCCTGACCGTGAACGACAGGCATTAACTTTTTCGTTAGGGCCAATTAATAACAAGCCGTTGAGTGATAGCGTGTTACATGGCTTCAGCCGGGCATAATATCAACAAAGCGAGCAATTAAGGCTCTCTTAGAATTTTTAATGAACACAGGCCTAGCTAGATTGAAGGCTGTGAACGGACCCTTTGGACCGGAACGTGCATATAATCGCACATCTGACTGTCTACATCCTCATCATCGCTTTCTGTACCCCACTTTTTATCCTCTTTCCTATGAGCAGAGTAGCAGACCAGAGGACATTACCTCAGGCCAACCCTCTCTGTGCTTCCTCACAAAATTTCCCCCTTCTCCTCCTCTCTACGTAAAGATTAAAAAAAAAACGTTGTTTCTTTTCGAAGAATTGTGATACATTAAAAGGCATGCTTTTTGGTAATGAGAAATAAGATTTTGAAGTTTTGAAAACACGAGGACGTAGAAGAGGAAACAGACACACACAGGCTAACTTCCAACAACAATTTATTTCCGGGACAGAGGCCACTTTAATACCCTCACATTTTCTCCCTTTTAAGCACGTGTCTACTGACAAGGTAACACAGCAATTGATAGTACAACTCACTTGCAGACTAGGCAAAAACTATTATACTTAATGCATGTGCAGTAATTACAACTGTTTCATTGATAATGACAAGGACGACTGGCTAACACAAGCACTGCCAAACTCTTCAATGCGGGCACTTTCAATGATGAGACGAGTGAAGTCGCACTTGCTTCTCCCGATAATAACTGTATCTTCAAATCGCGGAACGCATCTGCACATATGCCAATGAATTGCGAGGAAGCCATGCGGCGAAGGCTTGTTAACTTTATTGGAGTCCTCGTGTTTTTTGCGCTACAAGAAGAACGTCAAGATGTTACACCAACAAGCCCAAATATCTACACCAATGGAGAAATAAAAGGCACGGCCCGGCTAATATTCATTCTAAGAGCTAATACATAACGCAGTGCCTAGCGCGTAGCTGAGCCGTCTTGGTGACCGCTATAATGTAACAATTCCTTTTCGCCCGATTCTATTCCTCTCCCATCATCCACATTTATTAGCTGGCCGATCACGGTGATAAATTTGGCCGGAACACCACTCGGACCACTCGCCAAGCGTTAAGAGGAATAGCAACGAAACTGAAGCGTGATATTATCCCTGCATTTATATTTCACTTAATACGCAACACCATGGGTACATCAGTGTCTCTACTTGAATGACATGTCCTATGGATTGTCATCTTTGTTACAATCCAAGCGGCACGTCAAGGGCCACTTGGACCTACACATCAACTTCATCATTATGTTGGCGACGCTAGGAATCGCGGTAGCCAATAAAAAAAGACGCAACTTTCTTCGAAAACGCATCCTTTCGGCACTTCTGGTAACTGACGAGAAATCGTTGTATGACATATTATCCCAGCATTACTGTTAACAGCCAACCAAAAGGCGGCACTAGGGCTGTACATCCGGTTCAGAGCCTCTCGTGACGACTACGACCGCCTGAGAATGGAGCCGGAAAGCTGCTGTCTATATATCGAGCTCGTGTGGACAGAATGTGTTAGCCACAGAGAAGGCCAGGCAGGGGTGGGATCATAGGGGTGCAGGACGTGTTTTGTCATCCGTGAGAATCCGTTTACAAGCGAAATAACTTATCTATGCTTTTCTCCGCGATCTGCGTAATGACTCGGCAAGGTATAGGGTGTTCGCCTACAGCAGTTGCAGCATTTGTCTCAATAAGTCATTTGGATATCAGCAGTGCGATCGTATAATTACACTTCTGACACGCTCCCACAGTGCCATAAGGCTACTACTAGTCGCACGTCCTTCCATGTTTATGTCTTTCATACGGCGTACATCTCTAATTCATTTTGCTCTTTAGACCATTTGGATGTCACTTGACATTCTAATCGCGCTATTGCCCTCGTTAAGCTTATCTATGAAGCACACTAATGAGTGGCCCCTTAATTTCTACCAACACCGTTCAAGATCGACTATTTTTTGTGGTTCTATTTGCTGACTCTTATCGTACGCATTCAAAACTTAATGGATTGCGTTCAGTACACTTAAAGAAGTAATCTGTAATGCGCACTTACGGAAAGCCGCAGTAAAACAGCTGCAAAAAATAGAAACCGACATTCGACACGAAGTCTTGGCAGAAATGCAGACCGCCTGAGCACTCAATGCTTGCCTGAAGAGAAAAAAAAATGCATTAGTCTCTAAACTTACTACGGACAAAAAGCAACGGCGTTTGAGCACCATTTGTCTTGGCTGTAATCTTTCAGAAGAAACCTTAGCAAGCAGCAGTTTCTAGGCACCACACATCACTTTTCGAGCTTGCCGACGGGTCTTAATATGCACCTAGTCGGAAATGCATTATCGGTCGTTCCCTTTTACGAAAGTCTTTATTTTTACTAATTTTTTTTTCAATGAAAATAGGGAGCCCTGGGTCGTTGCGGTTCTTTTGCAACGCTTGTACATCCTTTCTTCTGCTTAGAATGAAATGTGGTGAACATGTCTTTATGTCGGTGCAATCCCCGTATGTAAAAAAGCACTGAGCTACCGCATTAGTCTCAGGCGAAATCAATAAAAAAAACTGTTTCTACAAATACCACAGACGTTCACAACACCGAAGTATTGCTTGCAAAACTAGAGCATTAATGATAGAAATCACGACGACGAAAATAAAAAGAAGGAAGACTGCTCGGTTTTACGTCCCAAAACAGCGGCGGTGTTGCAAATGTGCATGGGACTTCAGATTCGTTAAAAAAAGAAACTTTCTGCGAAGGCAGCTAGTTCGCCGTAAAGTGCAAAAAACATTTATTATGAAATGAAGCTTTGCGCATTATACGCGCTTTTTTTCTTTTCTTTTTTTTTTACATTTGAGTTCAGAGAACAAAGGACGAGATTTCGACGCCGGGCTTGTTCGGCTGCTGTGACTTAGACACACTTGCGCTAACACGTTCGGATTAATACTGTAACGATAGCGCGCGTTGTGTGTTTAGTGTGCGTGTGTGTTTTGAACTTAATTGGGGAGTTTCACGTGCCGAAACCACGATATAAGGCACGCTGTAGTGGGTGTCTCCGTGTTAATTTTGACCAGCAGGGGATCTTTAGCGTGCCCCGAATGCACGGGCCGCGGGCCTTTTTTGCATTTAGACCGGTCGCCGAGGCCGGGATATTTCCCGTGACCTCGTGCTAAGCAGCGCAACACCATAGCCGCAAAGCCACCAAGATGGTTAGCATGTGTGTGTGTGTGTGTGTGTGTGTGTGTGTGTGTGTGTGTGTGTGTGTGTGTGTGTGTGTGTGTGTGTGTGTGTGTGTGTGTGTGCGTATGCGTATGTTTTATTGTGTGGGTGTATGCATGCGTGCATGCATGCGATTGTGTGCGTGTTATATATATATATATATATATATATATATATATACAGACGTCCATGCTTGCCTCCGTCCGCAACCTCCTGCCCGCGTCACATGAGCCGACAAGATGAAGTCCTGGTAGCCACCTCACCAGCCGCACATCAACATGGAAATCGTTTATGCCACACTATAGACCCCGAGAGCACAGCTCCCCCACCGCATTACATCATCGACGGCTGCAGAACTCGCATCTATCCGTGTTGCTCTGGAGTTTATTGCTCACAAGTCATCACATTCATGGATGGTCCATCTTATGTGACTCAAAGGCAGCTCTCGAGTGTCTGATGTCCCCTTTCAACCACGGACCAAATGCGTAACTAGTCGCAGACATCCGACTACTCCATTATCACGCAATCAACAAGGGACACAACATCATCTACCAGTGGATACCGGGTCACTGCGGAATTTCGGGAAATCACAGTGCGGATGACGCCGCCCGATCGGCCCACGGTCGTGCCCATGTTATACCAATACCATTGTCCCGAACAGACGCAGCCACAAGTCTTCGCTCCCTCGCCCGCGAGCTTACGCAGAATCCGTGGAACACCAGTGAATTCACGAACGCACGTCTCCACAAATGGGATCCACGTCTGCAACTCCGTCTACCACCAGGATTACCACGAGCGGAAGCAACACTTCTGTGCCGCCTGTGGCTCGGCGTGGCATTCACGAACTCCTATTCATTCCGCATTGGAATGGCCGACAGCCCTACTTGTGACACCTGCGGCTGCGAGGAGACGATTGAGCACCTCCTTTGTGACTGTCCCCGTTACAAAGTGCCAAGAAAAGTGCTCGTGACCGCGCTCGAAAAACTGGACAATCGCCCCTTTACAGAGGAAGAAGCTCTAGGACACTGGTCGAGACGGGCTTCGGCACTCAAGGCCTTAAGGGCTTTGCTGAAGCTTTTAAGGACATGCGAATCGTGAGACCGCCTTTGAATGTTGTAGCGCGTAGTTTCGCGTTACTGTGTAAATTTTCTGGTTTCCATTTTTTTCTCTTCTTCTTTCTCCTTTTTCCCTTGACCCCTTTCTCCAGCACAGGGTAGCCAGCCGGTACTTACACTGGCTAACCTCCCAGTATTTCCACCCCTTTGTCTCCTCCTCCCCCACCGACAACGACCAGCATCGTGACCGCATCCCCGCAAGCCTTGGACATACCCAAGTACACACGATCAGTGGACGACGGGCCCGTGAAAGAGTGGTTCCGCTTCTTCGAGCTCCACGCATCTGCTGCATCATGGTCAGAACGGGATATGGTCGCCAACTTCAATGACTACGTCACCGGTGAGGCATTCCGGTTCTACCTCACGCACATCTTTGAAAACAACGAATCATGGGATAAATTCAAAGAGATTATCAGTCGACTTCAAATATACGTTGCAGATCCCTCTATTATCCACCAGCTCGGTACATTTCAACTGGGTCGCTGCAGTCATCCAGTCTCCACGTAGTTATCTTCATCAGTGCCAACCAAAACTACGTATTACTAGACCGTAGACAACTATCTATCGTAGTGATCCTCACAAAAAGACGAAACAAAATCGCACGCCTACTATGATTTCACCAGGCACAAGGGATATAGTAAATCCTCTGCTCTCTGAGCGATATCAAACTCGCTTTTCCTCAAGGCCAACCCTTCCATCAGGTTTCACTTCCGCGCAGGAATCACCAATATGCGCGTCTTCATTTCGTTATCGTGCTGTTGACATCGCTAATGCATCGGATGCGTTCACTGGGTCTTGTACATGCGACCCACCTCCTGGTTTCAAGTCACGCGACTCTTCTATGACGCTGATTCCGCAGCTGATGCTGCACAGAATCATTTAGTTCACAAATTAAACCTCAACTTCTATAGAGACAGACGTATCCCTAGAAGCACGTGATGCAGTCACATCCACTGCGGCATCGTCCAATATCGACCACGTGGAATTTCAGGCTGCATGGGCGCGATGAACAGAACAAGTCAAATTAAGCACCTTATTAAGGCGAAGCCCTTTCCAGGCTCATGGTGCAGTTTTTGTCAGCAGACCTGACCGCCAGTGGGTCCGCCGAAGCGTCATCACGCCATATTAAGACAGATTGAAGACAGATTAAAGAATGAAAAGTGATTGAAAGTGACAGTTAGTGAAAGATAATGTTATAGTAGAGATTGGTAAAAGTTAATAATGACTAATAATGGCTAATAATGACTACTATGATCACTTGTAATGACTACTAATGACTCCGAAATGAGCAATATGTCTAACGATGGCTTCTAATGACCACAATTGATAACGAATGACTAATCACGCTTACTTGTGAGCAGTAATGACTAGTAATGACTGAAAGGACTTGTAATAACTAGTACTAACTATGAACTGGCCAATATGTCTAACGACAAGTTGTAACGACTACAATTGATTAGAAATGACTAAGTATGCTTAGTAATGACCAGTAATGACTAATATCGACTGAAATGACTTGTAATGACTATTGATAACTATGATATGACCAACATGTCTAACGACGGCTTATAAGGACCACAATTGATCACAAATGACTAAACATGCTTAGCAGTGAGCAGTAATGACTAAAAGAAAGAAGAAAAAGAGAAGAGGCAAAGAGAAAGAGGCTAACGATAAGAGGAAGAAGAGTAGGCTTTCGCTGTTCACCTCTTAGGAGAGATCTTAAGAGACCCTGTAATTTCTTTCCACCAGGACACCACAATCAACCCACTAACTCCGTAAGTTCACTTCACGACATAGAGCATTTACCTTCATCAGCAGTGGCTGAAATGCTTACACATGGCGTTCTAGCTGCTTTGCATATTTCGGGCGCTTTCGCGCACACCAGACGCCAACAAACTGCTGACATTGCAGAGGAATTGAGGGCACCGTATATCACACATTGCCAACTAACAGAAGTGTCCTCTCAGCACGATGGCACATGGATAGCAGCCTTACATGTGGCTTCTGAAGAACCTCATCCATGGACCTCACCATCAGACAAGTCACAGCAGGAAGCGTTGTCCCAGCAATTCCAAGAACAAGTTCGGCTATGCAAGGACGAGTCCGACACAGACGACGGCGATGTCGAAAAATAGCGCCATCGAAAGAGAAGATGCCATACAAAGGAAGACATGTACGCACAAATCAAATGAACCGAAGAAGAATTCAGCATTTATGTCGTCTTCCTACAAATGACCGTTGTCAAGAACTTCTTCAACGCCACCAATCAAAACCTTGCCTCATATGACAAATGCGACAAGAGCGCAAGCAATTACGAATACGATAGCTGCAATTTCCAAGCATACTAAAGCAATACAAACGCCACATCAAAAACTTCGTGCAACGTGCACTCGTTTCAGACAACGCACATGTGCAACCACCAGAAGCGAGCCGACTTCATGCCAACAGTAGCTCTGCAGTGATAGCAATCAACCGAAGTCCACGCATTCTTCAGTCCACATGCACTAGCTTCAAGTGAAACCACATTTCCCGCTCCTGCAATGCGCTTGAATCTTATTCATTTGTATCAAGAGCTCAACATGTACTACAATCAGTGTTCACGTGCTTCGGCGCATGTAGGTGTCGTTCGGAGCTCAACACCCACTCTCGCTCATCAGAGCTAAGCGACACGTCACCGGACCACTGCACTCTCTTATGAAGTTCTCAAGGGTGACATATTCATTTTGAGACATTGGGCTAACTGCACATTCTTATTCTTTTTAATCATCAATCTCTCCTTGCTACCTCTCAGGTTGTTTGCAGTGCGCGCTCTCTGGGAGGAGGTGGAATATGTCACGGCGCCCAGACAGACCATAGGTGAAAGAAGAGGAAGACAAAGAATAAAGGCAGTGTTCGGGCGAACGTGTTTGTCTCCGTTCACAACCTCCTGCTCACGTCATATATATATTGTTACAAAAGGTCTCTGCAAGTTAAATACCCGGCAAGCAAGAGTGCAGAAAGAGGAGGACGACGTTGCTCCTACAATTCCGACGGTAATTTGTGCCTTGGTGATCATTAAAGCAGCCCCTTAACCCTCTCCGGAGGCCGTAACAGATTGGTGGAAGGTGCGGGGTAAGACGAAGACGATCCCAACGACGGAAGCTCTACTCCCTGGAGTTCGCCGCAGCCGCCGCCTTGCAGGGCTTCTGTCTTCGCCGATCGAAATGACGTCGCAAGTCCAGACCACTGATGCGGTGGGGGCAACTCCTACGGGTTCCTTGCCATACCATGGAGTGCCGCCGAACTTCGGCGGGACCTCACGAGAAGACATCGATGAGTGGCTCAAGAACTGCAAGCGGGTGGGCAGAAGCGACCGCTGGGACTCAGCAGCGCTGCTCAGTCATGTTGTATGCTGAATAACACCGCTCTCGTGTGGTATGAAAACCACGAGGACATGTTCACAACTTGGGATCGTGTTATTGAGAAGCGCTTCGGCGACTCTAACCCGAAGAAAAAGCGAGCGGAGCAGACACTAGCCCAGAGGACACAGCTGCCAGGGAAGACATGTACCACATATATAGAAGAAATTTTGAAGTTGTGCAAGATAGTGAATCCAAGGATGCCTGACGAGGACAAGGTTGTACACGTTCTTAAGGTGATAGCCGAAGATGTGTACAATTTCCTGATTGGCAGAGAGAACCTGAACTCCGTGTCCGAAGTAATGCAGCACTATCGCTCATTTGAAACGTTGACGAGGTGACGAATAGCTCCGAATTTTGGCCGTCTGTCGAACGTCCCGACAATGGCCATTGTCGATACAATGCCGCCTACTGACCTCTCGTCGACAATACGGCAGATTGTAAGAGAAGATTTGCTTCGATGCCAGCAAATATCTCATTGCCCCGGTGGCTTTCAGGACGGCTATGCAACAGAAAGAGAACGTACGAGAACACTGGCCGCACCGGCCCCATGGCAGTCATTAGTTAATGCAGCAGATGTCGTGGATGAATACCAAGGAACACTGCGATCTGGGCTCTCATATCGACCACACTCAAATTATGAACGCCATTTCGCTCGTCACGTTTCAACGAACGTCGGCTGGCTACCGTCCCCATGAAGAGCGACACTACCATTAAATTCCTTCTTAGAGGCCTGGTTACTCCGAGCTGCTGCAGGTACCTCGACCCCTTCCGGTGTGCTACAGCTGTGGCGTCCCGGGTCACATCTCTCACTTTTGCAACTACCGCCCTTCATACCAGCGAGAGCCCTTGCACATGCCTTCCCAGTCTTCCAACCGCCCGTTCTCTACGCCGTGGCCACCACGCACACCTCCAGGTTTACGCTACCCCTCGCCAGCCTCTGATCGAAGCTTAAAGGGACACTAAAGTGAAAAATTATTTCTTCTGCATCAGTAAATTACCGTTCTAGAACACCAAAAACACCACTCTTACAACGATAAGACGTTTGGTAAGCCAGAAAAAGCGCAAGAACGAAATACGGTTGGCGCCGCCTACTTATGTTCCCGCACCTGGGGGCTGTGACGTCTTGGATTTTGATGGCATCTTCTAGGGCCTACTAATTATATATAGCGGTACAGATTGACTACATTGTGTTCTAAAGGAACCAAATATTAAACATGGCGAGTTTCGGGAACCTTTATTCAGCCAACACGGCCCAAATGCGAAAACATACTTTGGAATCCCTGGCGACACGCTGACGTACCAGCGCTGGGGTTTCGGCGCGAAATTATAATACTGATACTTGGACCTTCATTTTCTCATCTAATAATCAAACAATTTTTTAAATGACTGCCCGCAGGGTCCTCAAACAATGCTTTATTAGCCTAAACTGATTTATTGTTTCGCTTTAGTGTCCCTTTAATGCCGTCACCAGCTCCCCGTGCTCCACGTTCCCCATCGCCGCGGCAACGCACACAGTCACCGCCGCTGGAAAACTAGTCGTTGCGGCTACTGGGGGTGAGGCCGCAAGATACCACGCACTATCGACAGATATACCCCCATCAATGCTTATGCTCAAGAACAAAGTTCATGTACTTGTTGATGGCGTACCTACCGTGGCACTTGTGGATACAGGCGCGACAATATCTGTGATGAGTGCCAATTTTAAGAAGCTTCTTGGACTAAAAGTGATGCTTCCTTTAAGCCGTGGTGCGACGTTCCGCGGTGTGAGCGGTGAAGCGTTGTCTCCTGCGGGAGTGTGTGCAGCGGACGTGTATTTGTGTGGCAAAGTGTTTCCCAGAATTCACGGTTGTTACACTATCCGCACATGACGTTGTTTTGGGAATTGATTTTTTTGCGGGAGTGTGGCGCAACGGTTGACTGTAGAAGTGGACATCTTTCCGTCCGTGGCAGTTTTCCAGCTGCGCTGTTAGAAAATTCATCACGTGATTAATTGATGCATGCATCTTTGTCGTCTCCGAGGACACGGTCGTTCCTGCATTTTCTGTGTTTGCGTTCCAGTAAACTCTTCTAGTAACGACCTTGCCATGTTCGACGCCACGCTGGAACCGATTCAATTGACTTAGGTGAAAAAATGGCTGTGGCTTAGCTAAGGTTAAGCCCAGGATGCGAAGCATACTAGCCTTTATTTTACTTGTTGAAGCACTGTTTAGCCTGGTGAACTGCTGTTGCTTGGCTATATTTGGTTCGGCTAGACGAAGAAACAACTCTTGCGTTACTCTGCTTCGCCTTCAAGAGTGGAACGCGACAGCGTTCCCGTCGAACCGCCAAGGGGTGTAAGACAATGGGCTACGGCGCAGCGACTACGCGCCCCGCATTGGACGCGTTGAGCGTCGAGCAACGCAGCGTTCGGCGCGGCAACGAAATGTGCGCCTGAGCAAGCGACGCACGCCTGAGCCTTAGAAACAGCTCGTTTCTAAGGCAACACCGCATTCACTAGAGGCGCTTTTGTACCGCTTTGAAGCATCGTACTCGTGGCTCAGTGGTAGCGTCTCCGTCTCACACTCCGGAGACCCTGGTTCGATTCCCACCCAGCCCATCTTGCAAGAGTTGAGCCAAGAGTTGAGCAAGAGTTGAGCCATCTTGCAAGAGTTGAGAAAATCAGTCTCTGTAGCACGCCGCAACCTTCGCTTCTCATTCCAACGAGCAGCTCTGTCTCCAGGAGGCATCTCACCTCGTGAGTGTCTAGCAGAGGCAAGCGCAGCTGCTTATATACCGCCGCGACGCCGCAAGCGACGGCGCGAGTTGGAGCCCCGTTTCTCCTCTGTCGTGACGTCACGGTGTCACGTGGTATTGAAGGCGACACCGCCGCGCCTGAGGAGCTGGGTTGAGCTCTCTTAATATGCTTCGCATAAAAAAAATTAGTTCCCCATTGTGTGCTGTCTGTAGTCGAAGGACGCGCAAGTGTGTGGACCATTAACAGTTCAATGGAGCCTGTAGTATTGCTTCGTGGCATAAAACTCGCTGTATTCAAACCCGAATCCTCTACGACGCTGGTTGCGCTTGTTGCTGCTACAGGCCAGTATGAACACCTAGATTCTGAAGGTTCAGAAGATACACAAGTTCTACAAATGAACAGCAAGTCACTTAGGCAGAGCGAACGTCATACACTACTAGTCATTCTCTCCAAGCACTCGAAAGTGTTAAAAAAAAAAAGTTCGACTTTTCAAAAAGCAGCAAAATGCTTCTAATTCCAGCGTCTCGAGTACGTCATCGGATCAACACTGCTTCGGCGCATTCCATACGGCAGAAACCTTACAGAGTGGCACCGTCAGAGCTCAGCATCATCAATGAGCAAGTGCAAGATATGCTAGGAAAGGGAGTAGTTCAAGAATCGGCAAGTCCCTGGGCCGCTCCCGTCATTCTTGTGAAGAAGAAAGACGGTGCGTGGAGATTCAGCGTTGATTAGCGCCTACTGAATTCCGTTACCAAGAAAGACGTCTATCCGCTGCCCCGTATTGATAACTCCATCGACTGTCTGCATTCCGCTTCCCACTTTTCTTCCGTGGATCTGAGAGCAGATTATTGGCAAATTCCGATGCACCCAGCTGACAAGGAAAAGATCGCATTCGTTACGCCTGATGGGTTGTACGAATTCAACGTCATGCCGTTATGAATGTGCAATGCGCCGTCGACATTCGAAAGATTCATGGATACTATTCTTCCCGTTATGAAATGGCAGATTTGTGTGTGCTACCTTGATGATGTCGTAATCTTTGGACGCCCACTTCAGGAGCACAACACTCGTCTCGCTATTGTATTCGACTGTATTGAAAAGGCTGTTCGTGAGCTGAATTCAAAAAAATGCCATTTTGGCGAGCGCCAAGCTGTGGTGCTAGGACATCTCGTCGATAAGTTTGGCGTTAGACCCGACTCACAGAAGACTGCAGCCCTTGAATCATTCGAGCAACCTAAATATGGCGAAAAGCGTCGTAGCTTCGTAGGGCTCTGTTCATATTTCTCGCGGTGCATACCCCGTATCGAGGATGTCACTCACACGCGTCGGGGCTTAACGACAGAGCGGAGCAGGCCCAGGTGCGAACGCTTTTGCACACCATGGGCAGGCAGGCGAGAAAACGTTTTCAGACGAGAAAGTGACGAAATAAGTCTGACGCCCATTTTGTGGACATGAAGAAAAATAGTCTACAAGCACAAGGTACGATCTCCCGTGCAAATAGAAAAGGTCAGCTCCTACCTTCAGCCAAGGCAAGCTGGGGGACTCTGACGGCACCATGGGCTCGCTTTTTTGAACGCGCAGTCTCGCGCACTCTCGACAACTGTTTACCGGAGCTTCTAGATCGGCGCTGAGACCGGGCCACCACACAGATTCGCGGGTCCTTGCACGACATTTCACAATGCCCTGGTGACCAACATGCAATGAACAAAGCATTTCACTTCTTAGATTCTGTGGCACCACGAGACGACACCCATGCAGAAGCGCACCATCACATATTTTTTTCTCTTTTCTATATTAATGACATTGTAAAAATATATGAGGATTGTAGATATGTTATTTATGCCGATGATTGCTCGGTGCTCGTTAAAGGAAAAAACATTGATACTGTAAGACAAAAGGGAAGTGCGTTCTGTCACAACTTGCAGATTTGGTGCCAGAACAATAGGCTCATTCTTAATGAGTCAAAAACTAAGTGTGTGTTGTTTCGCACCCCAGGTACCTTAGAAAATATAGACGACCATATTGCTCTCGGGCCATTCAAAATTAAAATAGAAAAGTTTGTTAAAATTCTAGGTGTCATTTTTTCAGAAAACATGTCTTGGAATGAACATGTGAAAACTTTATTACCAAAATTAAGCAGAGCCGCCGGTGTATTAAGCCAGAACCGTCACACTTTTCCAGTCAGCATTAAAAAGATGTTATATTTTGCACTCTTTAACTCTCACTTACATTACTGCATGCTAATATGGGGAAACACGACAGCATTGAACTTGCAGAAACTCTTCCTTATTCAGAAGAAAGCACTTAGATCTATAGAAAATTCCTCGTTCTTAGAACACACAGAACCACTCTTTCACAAACATAAAATTCTAAAAATCCACAATATATACAAATACAAATTATTAAGAACCTATAAAAACGCCACGTTAGGTAGGGCGGAACTATTCCAAGAATTATCAAATCTCAGGAAAAGTACAATTTCCTACCCATTCCGATATCAACCGCCATACTACGTTCCCTCCTCGCGCACCCATTATGGGAAAGAAAAACTTGACTACGCCCTGGCAACTGCACTAAATGAGCTAGACCGGAAAGGTGTGGACGTTCTGGCCCTTACTAACAAAACCTTATTTGACCTGTTTGTTTGACTGTATTGAAACTGCTTATGCTTCTAATTGTTCTTGTAATTGTCATTTGTGATCGGACTGTCTTATCGTTTATTTCCTGATATGTTTATATAACTGAATCAAGATAACAAATCGTCGTGTCACTGCTGTTGTAAGGGGTGGCTAGAGCTTAGTCAAGCTGCACATATGCAGCTTTTTTCTCTGGCCCCCTATTTTCGCAGTAACAATGTATTGTCTGCGGCGAAAATAAAACTTGATTGATATTGCAAGGTTTTCTCTCTCCGACCAGTAAGGGCTTAGCCAACTGCTCACTTTAGCGCGACGTGGCAACCTCTGCTTAGAATACAACCCAAGTTGTTGGCAGGTTTAGTTTTTTTCTTGCGCGAACTTTATTTTGTTCCAATGGGCTGAAAATTTCAGTTCGCTGGTACAGCCTTGTGCATGGCTGTCGTCTTCGCGGGCCACAGCACAGCAAGGGCCCGCGAATCTGTGTGGTGGCCCGGTCTCAGCGCCGAGCTAGAAGCTCCGGTAAACAGTTGTCGAGAGTGCGCGAGACTGCACGTTCAAAAAGCCGTGCCCATAATGCCGTCAGAGTCCCCCAGCTTGCCTTGGCTGAAGGTAGGAGCTGACCTTTTCCATTTGCACGGGAGATCGTACCTTGTGGTTGCAGACTATTTTTCGCGCTATCCAGAGCTTGCGCTTTTATCTTCCACGAGCTCGGCGGCGGTTATTGTGCAAATCAAGAGTATATTTGCTAGGCACGGGATTCCAGAACTTGTCGTAACAGACAACGGTCCTCAATTCGCTTCTGCAGGATTTGCACTGTTTGCGACAAGTTATGGCTTCCATCACGTCACGTGCAGACCCAGGTACCCGCAGTCAAATGGAGCGCCCAAACGTACAGTGCAGACGGTAAAACGGATGTTGGAAAAATTGGTTGACCCTTACATGACCCTCCTAGCTTTTGAGACTCCCCAGGTCTGTTGGGTACAAGCCCGGCCCAGCTATTGATGGGCCGACGGTTGCGCTCTACGCTTCCCGTGCACCCGAAAAAGCTAGTACCGTCTATGACGAATGGTCTCAGGAGCCTCCGATACAAAGACAAGGCAGTGCGGAATAAGCAAAAACGCGACTACAAGCATCGCCATGCGGTAACGCAGCTACCGCTACTCGCTCCAGGAAACCGGGTGTGGATAAAAGACAGCAAAATTCCAGCAAAAGTGTTGAGTCCAGCCATGCGGCCTCGGTCTTATCGGGTGCGGACAGACGACAGGGTTGAACTAGAGAGGAACAGACGCGCGTTGGTCCGGTACAACGAGCGAACCGGCGAGCAGGACCCGTCCTATGACTTTCCTGCGACTCCGGACACTGCATCCGAGGAACACAAGGCCTCTGCAGAGCCTTCTGCGCTTAATTCAACGACGGCTGCTGCCTCATATGAGGACGGGATACGCGGTGGTTATATGACGCGCTACGGTCGAGAAATAAGGCAGCCACAGCGATTTGGCTACATTTGAGACCTATATACTGCAGTTCGGTGATGTTGCGATTCGCGATGCATACTGATCCTATTTATATGTTTCATACTGTTTCGTTGTTTTGTGGTTCATTTGTTTTCTAAGTGTTGAAAAAAAAGGAAGATGTAGTGTTATCGGTTCTCTGATCTGACGAAGCACTCGTGTGCACAGGCTCTGTGACCTCATTGAAGAAAAGGGATAAAAATCGGCTGTCTAATAAACACGGGGCTTTTTGGGTACGTGAATACATCGGAGTGGCATCAGTCTTTCGCTCTCATCACCGCTCAGGCAGCGGACACGACAGCTTTGACGAATCTACTGCGTAAGAATACTCCGTTTCAGTGGACCCCTGAGTGTGAATCCGCTTTTCGCCAGCTGAAATTTTTGTTAACTTCACAGCCAATCCTCCAGGACTTCCATACTTCGTCACCAACAGAGATTCACACACACATGCAAGTGGCGCCAGCATCGGTGCCGTCCTCGTTCAGCGCTCTAGGAACAACGAACATGTCGTAGAGTACGCAAGCCTTTCTTTAAGCAAGCTTGAACGAAACTAAACTGTGACCGAACAAGAATGTCTAGTAGTAGTATTTGTCGTGCAGCGGTTTCACTCGTACGTCTATGGTCATCCATTCACCATCGTCACAGATCGCCATTCTATATGCTGGCTGGTCAATCTTCGTGACCCTTCCGGTCGGCTCGCGCGATAGGCCCATCGTGTAGAGAAATATGTGTTCACTATTTCGTACAAGAGTGGCCATCAACATGCTGACGCGGATTGCCTTTCTAGGATGTCACTACGTATGAAGGATTGTGAAACCGAGAACTTTGCTCAACTTATCGCTTCCCTTTCGCCTGACTTTCCCGATGCCTTGACATTCGCCACAGAGCAAGGCAAAGACACAAGCTTGAATGTTGTTTTCTGTGTCACACAAGGGCCTATATAACCTCAGGTCGATTTTGCATCCGAGATTATCTTTACAAGAGGAACTTCTCAACGACGGGCGTCCGCTTTCTACTGGTGTTTCCGGAGTCTCTGTACACAATAATTCTGGAAATGAACCTTCACCCGAACGATGCACCTCAGTGTTTAACAATGTTTTTTCGGACAATTTTTCTTCATGTCGAGTTGATTATGTTAAATATATGTCACATCATGATTATCCTTTGATGTCCCCTATCATGTTCGAGCACTCTGGAATAGTACACTTAATCGACACGCTAAAGCTTTCTTCGTCCTGTGGAACTGACAGTATCAACTCTAAATTTCTAAAACAGACTAAACATTACTCATCTTTGTTTTTGGCTAAACTCTTCTAGCAGTCGCTTGATCATGGTATCCTTCCTTTTGATTGGAAGATTGGGAAGGTGGTTCCTGTTCATAAATCAGGCAACAAACATTTTCCATTAAATCACCGACCCATTTCGCTAACACGTATCCCTTACCAACTGACGGAGCATGTATTGTACAGTCATATCTTTCACTTTTTGTAATCAAATTCTTTCTTTACGTCATCAAAACACGGCTTCAGGCGCTTGTTTTCTTGTGAAACTCAATTACGGTTCACTCATTGCTTGCACTCTATACTAGGCAAAAATTCTAGAATCGATTGCGCCTTTCTAGAGTTCTCGAAGGCTTTTGATAAGGTTACTCATGTGCTACTTATGCAGAAGCTTTCCTCTTTAAACATTGACCATAATGTGCTTAGCTGGCTTGAATACTTCCTAATCAATCGCCGACAATATGTTTCTGTCAACGGTCATGATTCACCCTTAATTAACGCAGCATCAGGGGTGCCGCAAGGCTCTAGTTTAGGTCCATTACTTTTTCTAATATACATTAACGACTTGCCCGATTGTGTGTAATCTTCAGTTCACTTATATGCCGATGGCTGTGTAGTGTATCGGGAGATTCGTGATGATAAGGACCAGGGAAATCTACAGACAGATCTAAATAACGTCGCCTCATGGTGTAAAAAGCGGCTCGTGGAACTAAACCGCAAGAAATTCAAGCTGATGACTGTTACAGGACGCGACGTGTGTAAACCTGCATATACGCTTAACCACGGCCAGCTAGAACAAGTTTCATCCTACCGTTATTTAGGTGTAACTATATCATCTGACTTATCCTGGAAATGTCACATCAACTCCATAATCAATAACGCAAATCGTATGTTAGGCTACTTGCGGCGAAACTTTAGCTAATCCCCTTCATCAGTGAAACTAATGTTGTATAAAACACTAGTTCGATCAAAGTTGCAATACGCTGCTGCTATTTGGGACCCATACAATGCTACTCTTCTTAATTTGCTTGAAATGGTTCAAAATAATTCTACTCGTTTCATTCACTCAAACTACGATCATACTTCTAGCATAACTTTTATGAAAAGCAACTTGTGTCTACCATTTTTATCACTGGTAGACAGGCTTTTCGCTTATGCCTATTTCATAAAGTATTTCATCATCATATCCTTAACAGTGAGCTCATTCTAGCACCTACTTATCTGTCATATCGAATTGATCACCATCATAAAGTAAGAGGCACTTTTTGTCACACAAACTGGTTTTTATATTCGTTTATTCCGCATACAACGAGCGACTGGAGCCGCCTTCCTGATGATATCGTGTCAGTCGAAGAGAGCACACTTTTCCGCCGAACCTTGTTTGCTTTTTTTCAACTGTGACCATGCTTGTGGCCACATGCGCTGTATTTGAGCAAACACTGTCGCGCCGTATTTTCCTTTTGTCAAGTTCAGATGCCGCTAGGTTTATATAATTTGAATGTCATAGTACTATTGTTATTTGATTGCTTAATGATTACGTCCACTGCACAAGTCGCTTGCATTATATAAACTCGTAGTAGTAGTTGTTATTGTTGTTGTACCCCACTCCCTTCTATAATGCCTTGGCGCGTGTGTGTGTGTGTGTGTGTGTGTGTGTGTGTGTGTGTGTGTGTGTGTGTGTGTGTGTGTGTGTGCGTGCGTGCGTGTGTGTGTGTGCGTGTGTGTGTGTGCGTGCGTGCGTGCGTGCGTGCGTGCGTGCGTGCGTGCGTGTGTGTGTGTGTGTGTGTTTGTGTGTGTGTGTGCGCGCTTGAGTAGGTGTGTCTATATATGTGTGCGTATGTGTGTGTATGTGTGTGTACGTGTGTGTGCGCGCGCGTTCGTGGGTGCGGGTGGTCAAATTTCGTCGAACGCGGAGGCTAGATGGTTTTGTGGCAGTGTCTGAAGGACTTGCAGGTGTCTTCCTAAATCGTGGCAATCCTGCCGCACACCAATCTGCTGGACATCCTCTTGTCACTATGTATATATATAGATAGATAGATAGATAGATAGATAGATAGATAGATAGATAGATAGATAGATAGATAGATAGATAGATAGATAGATAGATAGATAGATAGATAGATAGATAGATAGATAGATAGATAGATAGATAGATAGATAGATAGATAGATAGATAGATAGATAGATAGATAGATAGATAGATAGATAGATAGATAGATAGATAGATAGATAGATAGATAGATAGATAGATAGATAGATAGATAGATAGATAGATAGATAGATAGATAGATGCAGATGAAAAAACAACTAGCCTCAGGTGGAATACAAACCCATGTCGTTGCATTACGCGTGCGTAGCTCTTACGAATTCAGCTAGTGCGGCGCCATTTGCCATCCACTTTCCGGGTTATTTTACGTCTGTCTACTAGAACTAACCTTACGAGTTTTAGCCAGTGCCATAAAATAACCCGGAAAGTGGATGGGAAATGGCGGCGCAGTAGCTGAATTCCTAAGAGCAACGCACGCGTAATGCAACGACATGGGTTTGTATTCCACCTGAGGCTAGTTGTTTTTTCATCTGCTTTCGCTTCTATTTTGGTGGTATCTCCACCGGTGCCAGAGTCTTCCAATTTTCAGCACGGAAGGCCGTACAAGCATTTTACCCAAGTTGCGGCAACTTTCTTAAATGCGCCCTTGCTGTCCCGTCGAAATTGCTTGGACCAGTCTCACTGAGTGCGTATAACGTAATAATTCTGAAGTGTATGGAAGTGCAGCCGACCAGTTGGGCCCTATTATTCTGGCGTTGCTGGTGCCAGGAAGATTACCACTTAACAAACGACCTCATTAAAAGAGAGATTAAGTGCCTTTGCCCCTATTCGTCAAGCGGTTATAATTACCTGCACCTCAGTTAACCACTCCTACTCAGGACGGGTGTAGAGGTCTACGTAAAACAGGTATATCGAAAGGAACTCCGAAATGTGTTTTCCACGTGTACTTAACTTACAAGGATGGTGTCTAAGGTATAAACTTTCTGGGACCATATTCCCTCTGGAGTTGCATTTAATGGGAGGAGAAGATTAATAAAGGTGCTTCTAGCCACAATTATTAAGTGCAAAGGGCAGACCTTTTGGTGCGATCAACTTTATTTACGTGCGAAATTATTCAAGGCGCCAGTGTTGAGACTAACACATATGTTTTTTGGGCTGACATGTATGTGAATGTAAAAGAAAACACACAGGTATAAATAGAAATGGACAAAATGAAAGGCTCTCGGAGGGTTGCGACTGGTTCGAAATATAACACGGCAGCAAGAATATTGCACGCATAAGAAAGTGCGCACAGGATGACCGCGAACACTAACACCAGATCTGCTCGTCATCAGCAAAAGTGCTGACATGAATTTTTGAGCGAAAGAAGTGAATAACCGTGGAGCGAAAGTTCAACTTGGTCCATACTAGATAGAAAACTCTTCCTGTCGTTATGAGCGCATGCATTATATTTCAGAACGAATAAATAACTACGGACGTCTGCTGTAAACAAAAGCAAGGTACCGATTGCATCTCATGCTAGAAAACATGCGCTCACAACGACACAACGACGCAGCCAAGAACATTTTACTATAGCGCATACTTTAAATAAGCTGTCGACTGTTTCGAGAGATATAAGTTAGTTTTTGTACAGGGTCCAATGTTGTCGCGGTGATGGCAATTGTAAAACTTCCTATAGTCGGAAACAGAAGTCTGCAGTCAAGCACCGCCCACAACCTCATAAGCGCCAGCAATATTCCTCCGCGAGGCTGCAAATAGGTCTTACTTCAAACTTTCCCTGTTACCTAAATTAGGCGGTAACCACAAAAATAAAGTTACAATCCCGTAATTTTATACGTTTTCACTAGCCTATTGCAGTGGAACGGTGAAAGCCTAACTCTTTATTAAACCGAAATAAAACACTTGCAACGCAAGAACCCGGCGTGCGGCACACACCTTGAGAAGAAGCAAAAGCCCCGATTTGTCACATTTTTGTACAAGATTGCAAATGCTGTAACGTTTTATGATAAACCTTTATATTCAATAATTATTATTATCGTTTACTGCGTTCTAAAAAAAATTTTGTCTGCACAAAATAAATCGGGGCTTAGGCATACTCCAGTTTCCGACATGGACGTCTCTCCTACGGAAGCGTTTCTCGATGAGCAGGATCATGCATCTGCCTTTCTTGCTCCTTCGAAGTAGCCTTCAAGCACTGCACCGTCATCAGGTGCACCTGAGGCGTGCCAGGCTACTCCGACGACACCGAGCCAGCTGTTCAAAAGAAACAGAAGTGGGAATGCCCTCTGCAGAGGCGCTCAGCAAATCTTGCTGAATGTGTATCTGAAGCTACGAAAAGAGCAACCGAATGCTGCGATCATGCAGATCTACGAGAGGGTGAGCGAACTAAACCGCGTGAGCTTACGCAAAGTTTTTGATGTCAGGCGCACTGCCAAGAACACGGACGGAGAACAACGGACGTCTCCAGGGAAGCGGCCTAGAACTGAAGGCTGTAAGAGGCGCCTACATACTTATAACAGCTTCCCAATGACGGCACTAAGAACCTGCGTTCACGGCTTTTTCCGCCGCAACGATATCCCAACAGTGCAGACAATCGCTGCGGAATTAGCATCCGGGAACACAGAGATCTCCTGATCCGTCATCCGTGGACCATCTGCCGCCTCCTTCTGGACATCGGCTTCAAAAGCGAGAAACGCAGGAGGAACTCCTTGCTCATCGAGCGCGAAAACTTGTTGCGCTGGGAGCACAAGTATCTTAACTAGATTACTCGGTGCAGGAAAGGGGCCAAGATATCCTATCTCGATGAAACGTGGGTCGCTCCTGGCCACACAGTGAGTAAGGTCTGGGCCGGTAAGACAGTCAAGTCGTTACGCGAAGCGTCATTTTCATGAACAATAATTCCTAATACTCCAGGTGCATGGAGGAAACCCTGTAGCTGTCATGGCGGAAGGCAGCGATTCAAGACTGGGTGGCTTCGAAGGTGATCCCGTGCCGTGCCGCCATGACCAAGAAGCAGCTGTTTGACGCTATGAATTCCGTCAAAACTAAGTTGATCAAATACCAGGTCAATTCGGCTGCTGGAAGTGCTGGCTTTGTTGTCCTCAGACTTCTTTCATATCACTGCGACTTTAACCCCATAGAACTCATTTGGGCAAAGATTAAGAATGGAGTGGCAGCGATCGACACCGCATTCAAGAACAAGGATGTATGTTCACAACCTTCTCCTTGCTGAAGTAGAGTAAGTCACACCAGAGAACTGGGTCAAAACTGCGGCCAATACACTTCTGGAAGATGCGTGGGTTTAGTGACAAGAGCCAATCATCATCAACCTGGTAAGTGATAACAGCACGTCTGAAATGGAGCTATCTGACATTGAGCTATTGCAGTGAGCTGGCATACTACACGATGGCTCACGCACGCTCCCCAGGTGTCACCCCTGTTGCTGCTTAACTGTGCCCGCTGCCACGTCTCACCTCGACTACACGATGGCTGACGCACGCTCATCAGGTGTCATTCCTGTTGCTGTTTAACTGTGCGCGCTGCTACGTCTCACCTCGACTACACGATGGCTGACGCACGCTCATCAAGTGTCATTCCTGTTGCTGTTTAACTGTGCCCGCTGCCACGTCTCACCTCGACTATACGATGGCTGACGCACGCTAACCAGGTGTCATCCCTGTTGCTGCTTAACTGTGCCCGCTGCCACGTCTCACCTCGACTACACGATGGCTGATGCACGCTCACCAGGTGTCACTGTTGCTGCTTAACTGTAGCCGCTGCCGCATCTCCCCTCGACTACACGATGGCTGACGCACGCTCGCCAGGTGTCATCACTGTTGCTGCTTAACTGTGCCCGCTGCCACGTCTCACCTCGACTACACGATGGCTGATGCACGCTCACCAGGTGTCATCCATGTTGCTGCTTAACTGTAGCCGCTGTCACGTCTTACCTCGACTACACGATGGCTGGCGCACACTCCCCAGGTGTCATCTCTGTTGCTGCTTAACTGTGCCCGCTGCCACGTGTCACCTCGACTACACGATGGCTGACGCACGCTCCCCAGGTGTAATCTCCGCTTCTGCTTGACTGTAACCGCTGCCCCGTCACCTCGACAACACTATGGCTGACACACAGTGCCTAGGTGTCCTCAGTGCTGCCATTTGTGCCCTCTGCCATATTTCACCTCGACGGTGGCTGATGCATACCTTCCAGAATGTTGTGACTCCTCTCACATGCTCTGCTATGCCTCTTTAGTGCACCGTTTTATAGCCCTTTTGTATCAGGCTACCCCTTTAAACGATGGCTTTAGCCCTGTCGGTAACGCTGTTGAACCTGTTAATGTTAGATGTTGTACAACTGAAGGTCTCTGAGCACAAGAAACGAGTACATTAACCACCTCGCAAGAGCAGTTGTCATGCCACAAGGGGTCAACTAGAAGATGTGGATCATATATATGTAGTGAATTGAAGCAGTGCTCCACAAACATACTTATAGCTCGCATTGAATCAACGTAGACCAGGGTACAGCTCACTGCAGTCAAACAGTACATTCAGTCATGGCTGGCAGTTTTTGCGACCTAGAACTCTCCTATGTCCCCCCCCCCTCGACGCCTCAATGGGTCATTGATCCTCAAGTGACTGAAATGCAACTTTTGTGGTGAAGCTTATTGTGGCCCTTTTTCTTTACACAAGGAGGGGGATTGAGAACTAATTTTCCAAGAATTTCACGCCAGAGAAACTAAGCGCCAGGCCAGGGAATACCCTGCCCTTATTGTATCACTGGTAGTTGACCGCCAATACAGGGAATCGAACCCCACACCTCCTTTAGCTTGCCCTGGTTGAAACCCAGCATCTCCTAGTCTAAACATGCTGGCAGGCTTAAGCATCTTAACATACACAAGGTCCTACTTCATCTCCTCCTTGACCTGCAAGACAATATGAGGTACGGCCATGAGGGCTCCACTGATGCCACCTGCTGAGCCTACTTGTGCATGACGAACCACGCTAAAACGCCTCAACGCACAAACTCGCTTCACAATGCTGTCCAGAAAGTGTCGCCCACAGTAATTTCCGTAGATGCGCACTGTGCAGTCAGTGGCACCCCTTAGGCCACTCTTCAGTGCTGTGAGTGATGGAGCTGCTGAAGGGCACAGTGTGCCTCTATTCAGTGATGTGCAATGTTCTGTGTTAATTAGTAAGGCTAGGCTACTGTGATCATCTCTGGTACCAGAGGGATCTTCACCGAGGCACTCACAGTGTTCTTCCAGAGGACCTCAAGTCGACGTCAGTTGTATCCAGAAGGCGGACCCAGGCGGAACCATTGCCCGCGGAACTGGTTCGACTACGTCAAAAAGTATTTTTTCTTGTTCTTCAAAAATGCTTCATGAATGTCCATGTCTTCTTGAACTATAAATGTGCTATAAACTGTAACTGTAAAGAATTGTCTTTTCTGTAAAGTGTTTGGTGTAATATAAAAATGAACAATGTTTCTTTTTTCAGAAATTGTAGTGCATAATGTAATGGTATGCGAAAGGGTGCGTTACTCGTAGTCACGTTATTTGTCACTGAAATGTCCAAAACATGTTTTCGCTCGAAAGACTACAAAGTGCTCAGTAGTTTCTCTTGTGAGAACGTCAGTAGGGAGGTCTGAACATGGGTGTTTGTCAAATGTAAAGTGCTTTCTTCCATGTATACAGTAGCTGAAGATTCCTGTTAAGCACTGTATTCTGTAAGAAAGCATTCCAAATGAATATGAAGTGCCATACGAGGCGTATTGTCTATGAGCTACTTTGCACTAATGCATGTAATAAACTTGTTAATCCATCCAAGACCCTTTCACACGTAAATGTATCTGAAAGGGTACATTACTCGTACTCAAGTTACTTGTCACTGCATTGTCCAAAACATGCTTTCACTTACAACATTACAATGTGGTCAGCAGGTTTTTCTGTTACCACAGCTCTAACCTAGTAGTTTAAGCATCCGCGTCGCATGCGGGAGGTGTAGGGTTCTATACCCACTGCCACCGGGTGCCCATCGGTGATGCAATGGGTACAAGCTTTCCTCTGACCTAGTTCTCGGCTTCTCTGGGGTGAAATACTTGTAAAATGGGTATTTATTCCCTGCTTGTAATAAAACTAATGTGTCGAATGGGGCTCTCTGGTCGAAGCCGAACATGCGCCAAAATATTCAAAATCATCATATGGTTCTGAACCAGTCAATGGTCAAGCGTGAACAGCTTTGTACCAGTTTTCTCCTTTGTAAAGCCGCACTGCTTTCAAGCGTTTTATAAAGCCCAACCAGCAAGGCTTTGGCCATATGAGTGCTGTTTGTCAAATGTATAGTGCTTTTTTCCATGTCTATAGTAGTTGACTACCGTTAAGACTTCTATATTGGAAAACAAAACATTCCAAATGAATTTGAAATGTCTTACAAGATGTATTACGTATTGTCTTGTTTCAATAATGCACGTAAATGAACTTTTTGATCCATGCATAGCACACAGTGCTTGTGCAGACTTCATTCAGTAGCTTCTGTTCTCACGCAGCTGCTTCTAAAAATTTTCTGTGGGTATAATTTTCAGTAGCTAACTACGTGGTCTCGGTGGTCCTAGACAAGTGGCAACCGTTGTTGCTAGGGGCACCCAGTTACAGAGCCCCTGATGGCGCCCAGTAGGTCAGCTGTTTTTCTAGATACGCAAGTGCTAAGAGACCCGTTTCTCAAGTTCTTTTCGGTAGCATATGATGAATGCTGGCTTTGCAGTGTGCGACATGACACTGCTGGGGGTGTTTTGCTTCGTTACAAAGTTGCTGAATTCTTTTGCAAATGTTACAGTTGTACCGTTACTTACGGTTACGGTTGTATCATAATTGCACCATCATAATTGGTCGTAGTTATAATGTTATAATTCAGCAGGACAGCAGAAAGCAATGCCTGCACGGCATCGGTCTCCAGCCAGTGTATGAAAGGCTAAAGTCAGCGCTTCATTCAATATAGGCAATAGGTAGATGTGGGTCAACGTCAACAAATGCATATTTTCGGCTGAAGCGCACAGTAAATATCCGTGCAGTCGTCATAGGACCAGACTCTAATGTGTTCCATCCCCATTACAGTTGATTAAGCTATAGTGAGAAATGATATATTTTTACACTCGTGTTTCCTCCTCTCTGAACAGTGGGCATTGGCAATGGGCAGAAAGTCGATTCCATTCTATCAGGATTTCGCCTTTCGTCACAAGTCAAGAAGGGCTCTAACTTTATGTTTTGTCTCGACATGAACTTGCATATTGTATGGATCAGTGCACCCACAATCGTCTCTCCGCAATCTGCCCTTTGGGCGATGCTCAACCATAGTTCTCAGGCATGTTCTGTATCTCCTCATGAACCCTTGCAATGGGTTCCGACAATTATTGATCAATTTAGTACCTAGCAGAGGGAGAGAGGCGTAAATGCTTTACTGCCAATACTATGTACGTATGTACGTCTGTTCATAGGTGTATCTTGTCCGATCTGTGCATGCTCTTTTGTCACACTGAAGCCATTAAGCCTTGGGTCACTTCACTCGGGCCCAATGCCACATATTATTTGAATAGAAAAATAAACAAAAGGTCCATCTACTAGCCCGTGTCTCAAAGATGTCTTGCCGTAACACTAAGTTAACACGAACAACAGTGAAAAAGTTGACCCTGCAACATTGCCTCGGAGACTCCTATATAATGGTACTCCGCATAAATTACTTTTGTTACAGTATCTGATTAATTGAATATTGCCTGTTTACACCATCCAAGTGCCCACTGCACATCAATAAAGCACCTATCTGGGAACAAGGTCTTTGCAAATTTCTTATCACATACACCTCGATTTTTGAAAGTGCAACAGTACAAACGACCAAAATTATGTTTGCAGTATTCTGTTAATGGCATTTGCTAATCAAGGATGCCTCTGACACCTGCTGCTTCTATGAACGTTTGCGCATACTGTTATGTATGGTATGGTATGCGGTGTTTAACTTCCGGACGCTGCACATGCACTATGAGACACGCAGTACACAGCCTCTTAGCTGCGTTGCCAGTTGCAGTAACATCGTGTGTGATCTTAATGTAAGGCAATGTTTGGCTAGTGCATGAATCAGACATGCAACCAAGACATTTGAAACGAATTCTCCACCATCTAATGTTCATGGTTACCGAAACGAATTGCTTGCTCTGTACTACCGGAGTTGACATGTGCAATTAAAACGGTTGCACAGGTACTAGGATGATTCTGCTCAAGGCTGCACAAAAACAGTTTACTTGGGCATAAAAAATAAGAGTTGTCGTACAGCTCGAAAGGAAAGGCATCCATTGCGATAGCAAATTAGCGGACACATATGCTAAGTAAAGCTAGTAGCTTTAACGGCTGTATAAGGTTGTAAACATATATGCATATAACTAAACAAGCGTGGTGCCGCGCGCGCACAAGCAAATAATAACAAATCTCACTCGATGATCGCGGAAACATGCTGTCAAAACGCTGGAGTGAGTAAGCGCGGCAGCCGCAGTGAGCTAATTGACCTTTGTGCAGCCGCTCGCATCAACACGAACCAAGCGAAAACGCAGCGTTCTGTACACGTCCCAGATGGCTTTCAAGACACAGCAACATGGGTGGGCACACGCGGCCGGTCTCGCTGCCCCGATTAGAACCCTAATCCCCTCACCCTCCACGCCCCTTCCCTAACCACAGCGAACCTTATCCCCGTTGCCGATGGCTTTCAAGATACAGCGGCCCGAACGGGCCGCCCCTCCCCACCCTCCGCCCAGAGCCTTGCGGGTGACGGAAGACGGCGCGCTTCCTCCCTTTCTTGCACGAGAATGAGCCGCCCCCGATCGCCGGCCCCCCTTCACGTGCTTTCACTCGCACATACAGCATACAGCGCGCAGCGAGGATTTTATCGCCCTTGTACTTTATACGGAACCTCACCGCGACGCCGGTGGCAGAAATGCGCTTGGAGTGTCCATACAATTGATATCGTATTATTAATTGCACAGCGCCCTTAAATCATCAAATACAGCTCGTGCCTTTTTGGTGACATCGGATACGTGGCAAAAGCGACATATTGGTAATCAGAGACAACTCAGTAGAGGGCCCTGGAATAACTTAAACCACCTGGGCTTCTTTAACGTGCACTGACGTCGCGCAGCGTATACAGGCGCCTCGCGTTTCGCCTCCATCGAACCACGGCCGCCGCGGCTGAGATTGAACCCACCTTCGAGCTCACCAGCCGAGTCAGCCCGCTACGACAGCGTTCACCGTTCCACTGAAGCGCCCAGAAATCATGAAACCGAGCTCAAAATCATATGTCTTTGGATAATGCCTGACAATTGCGCTAATCAGAAGGACGCCCGCAACGCCAGCAGTCTGTTCGGAAAGCAAGCCAGCATGCCAACATCGGTTCTTCAGTGGTCATGTCCATCCAGAAAAATTACCATGAAACCTATATAGACAGACCTTAACGGTATGAATTTTACGATGCGTTGAACGCACGGGTACAACTGAATTTAGATTGGGTCCTCGATCCTCGCTAAAAACAATATTTCCGCACGGTTGATACAACACGCACGATCAATACAAGGGCACCTGGCTTTAGGGCGGAAAGTAAGGAACTGCAGAGACATCGAAACTACTGTCTTGTTTCCCTGCAACTATTTATTGTCAAGAAGGGTTCTAAGCTGAGCTTGTTGCTGCATATTAACTTTTCGGTGAAATACGCGAGGATGGGAGAAAGGAAACAAGAACGAGCGCCAAGTTGGCAATATTTATTGTCAAGTTTCACTTCAGTTGGCAGTGACGTTTCATGAGTTAAACGGTCTCGGCACTGTAATCAACAGCACCGCGGACTACTGAAGAGCGAAATGCTGAGACTCCATACAATTTGTCCATGTCTGTTGCACACCTCATCGCTTCCACCGATGAAAAGATTCTTCAACACAGCAGACACTCCGCAGGCATCAAGTACGGCACAATTTTGAAAAGGTCGCATGAAGACGACTTTGTCCGCTTCTGTGATTGGCTATCGGAATAACAGAACCCCGCGAGGTCCATCTGCTTTTGCTGCGAACTGTTGTTCTTTTCAGTTGTATTCTACTATATAGTGATCGAATTGAGTGGCGCACATCAAATCATTCTGTTGTAGGAGCTCACTTGCCGAAACAAACGATATATATATATATATATATATAT